>NC_046666.1:62020130-62022230 GCF_010883055.1 Belonocnema kinseyi | reverse complement strand
GGTAATTCCAAGTTTTCCGGGTGTTGCAGGTTGGGTCTCCAGTGAACTGTTCGCGATAGGAAAAAATGGATAACATTTTTAGATTTTCCATCCAAAGAACATAATTATTGCAGTTAAACAAAATTATTAATGCATACAAAATAAATAGCATGGAGATAAATAATATAAACATTCCAATGCCCAATGTAAAAAATATGCAAATTTGTTGAACAACAGAGAAGTATTTTTGGAAAATTTGTGAAAACTTAAAAATTATGTATATTTCTTTGGTGACTGAAGATAAAATTCAGAAATGAAACTGACCAGGTTTTCTTGAAAATGGTGATTAGTCTTCAAAAGTAGGGTAACTTCGACCAAGCACATTTTTAATATAATAAATGTTTATTGAAATAAAACAAATATCTATTGTGGCTTATTCATTTACAAATCCAGGCATGCCACATAAGTCATATTTTTCACTATACTTTTGGAGAAAATAGCGACAAGCGATAACCTTACTAAAACCCATGTACCCAGCTCTCTTAAGTAATACTGTATCTGCTTAAAAGTTTTTTCATTACAATGACCCTAAATTTGTCCACGCTTTATTTAATTGGAGGAGAGCAAATAAGGTCGACGTCCAGGCATCACGCCATGAGTGCTTTGTTTTATTGCTAATGATAATTCAGTAATGAGCATTACAGAGCAGAAGATCATTACATACAGAATGATCAGTGGCTATTAGACCAAACATATAATTTACGGTATTTGTTAATGTGTAAAATTATTCCAATTTAAATTAAAGACAAAAGCTGCTTAAAGAATTTCGAAAATAAATGAAATATTTCCTACTATTGTTTAAAATAATACAATTGTCAATACAAAATTATTTAATTATAATTGTGGTTATAATGATTCGTTTTTCAAGAAGTTTTTATTATTAATTATACATTAATATCACTCATTTTGAAAAGCTTACATGTTTTTATTGCATCCATATCTTAAATTGAAACATTTATTTAAACTTTATGTTCAAATAAACAAAACAAAAAACATTTCTTTTCTAGAATCTAAGACTACGCATCTCTTGAAAAATTATCTATATTCAACTAATGCTAGAAGCTCTTAAGCGCGCTATGCACGCGACCCACTACTTTCATTGTTATTATTCTATTTGGAAATTAAGTTCAAGAAAATACCACGATAATCATTTTCACTTTAATAACTTCTATTTATGCACGAGTTCGCATGGGTGCCTTATACGACGAAAGACCGGGTTGTGTATTCGAATTTTGAAAACCCGACTATACTCGGGAGGTGGTTTCCTGCAGTTTTCCTCTCATCGGACCAAACGTTTAGGCGAATGCGAGTACTTCGAGCAAACTCATATGTAGCTGCATTGTACTCGTAACTAAACCTTAGAAAAAAATGACCCTATTCGTCAGAAAATAGCCAAATTCTAAACTTTTTATGAAACTTTTTTCAATAATTAATAATTAATCATTTTGGTAAATTTAACAAATAACCTGTAAAAGAGGCATCACAAAGACAATTTTAGTTAACTTCGTAAACAAATTTGCATAATACCCAACTCGCAATATGTTTATGAAAATTGTTTCAATGATTAATAATTATTATAAATTTACAAACTAACGTGGAAAAGGATCATCGAAAGACATTCTCAGTTCATTCGGTAAACAAATTATGCCTCTTCCTTGAAAAATAACCAAGCTATAAATATGTTGATAAATATGTTTTAAATAATTAATAGTTGTAGATTTTCAAAGCATCAGAGAAAAAAAATAATCGAAAAGACATTTTTAGATAATTGTGGTAAAAAGTGAAGCCTAGGGGAATGTGGGGAATTGTGGGCCACGTTTTTATTTTGCCAGATATCTTGAACAAAAATCAAAATTTTTTCAAATTTCAAAAAGGTATTGTATTCTACGTATGAAGGTTCCCTGTAGATCATTAATTTCTTTTATTTTTTTTTCATAAAATTTTGGTGGATAATAAAATGTTAATGTTTTTAAGATTTAAAAAATTGTTGGGGAATTGTGGGCCACCACCTCAATTAATTCAATACCCAAAGATTTCTGTATAAAAACTTTATTGAAAGAT
>NC_046666.1:62002037-62020030 GCF_010883055.1 Belonocnema kinseyi | reverse complement strand
TTCTGAGGTCGGATTCGGATTCAGCGTAGCAAAAACCTTCGGGTATACTAGGTCTGGTCTCTGGTTCCGGACCTTTGTCAAATTTTGTCGGCCTGTGTTATTCATAATTTTATTTGTAAATTTATCTTTTCGGTTGAAAATTTAATTAATCCTGTTTAATATTACATGCTTTTAGTTTAAAATTCTTCTTTTTACTTATAATTCATCTATGTCAGTTAAAGAATTATCATTATAATGGAAAATAATGAAAATTTATCACTTTGATTACAAATTTAAATATTTTGTTGAAATTTTTTTGTTAGAAATATAATTTTTTTAACCGAAAATTGAACAATTCCATTTATGGTTACAAACGGATCTTTTTTAGTTTTAAATTGAACTATTTGTTTGAAATTTTTTCATTTTTAGTTGAAAGTTCAATTACTTTGTTAGAAATTTATGTATTTTATTGAAAAATGGTCTTTTTTTGGTAGAAAATTAATCTTCTTGCTTAAAAATTCATCCTTTTTTGTTGAAAATAAAACGACTTTGTTGGAAGTTAAACTCTTTTCTTAAAATATTATCTTTTTGGTTTAAAATTTACCTTTCGCAATTGAAGATTAACAATTTTAACTGGAAGTTCATCAGTTCGGATGAATATTTGCTTTTTCTGACGGAAAATTAATTATTATACTTGAAAATGTAACTATATTATTCTTTGATGAAAACTGCTTTTAGATTTATGAATATCTGGTAATATAGGTTGTCGACGCTTGCTAAATGAAACATGTTAATTGAATCCTTAGAAACTGAAAAAAAAAACATTATTTATCGTGACCTGGAAAAAATGTATACATATTTCGAAAAAAAACCTGAGATGCCTTGTAAAAAACTTGGAATTGTCAGTAAATTTTCTTCCAGGATTTGAGTAGGCACCCTGTATATATTAAAACATCTAACTTTTTTAGTTATTTTTAAACTTTTACTGTTACTCTCTCCATCAACACAATTTATAAAAATGAATTCTTTTTTTTATTGAATACAATGCAAATAATTAGATTTATGTCTCATTTAACTTATCAAATTTTTATTAAAAAGTCATGAAAAAACAGTATATCATATAATTATATTTAAAAATACAGTGAAGCACCTGAATAGCCCTCCCTTCTATACCTGTTACGAGAATTGAAGCCGCGCCGTAGGTAGGTATAAGAGGAACTGCGCGGAGGCCGCGGGGTCTGCGGTTGTCACTCAGGCGAGCAGTCAAGCGTGAACAAATGCGGAATAGGTTACAAGGAGTTAGTTCACACTGAAGGTCAGCCCCAAAATCGGCGCTATAAAAGAGTTTCACTGTACTAAATAATTCGCCTGTGATTACGAATAATTTTTTGCAGTTTCGATAAAGGAAGCTGTCGAATAAGAATTGAGAAATACTCTAACAATAAAAGCAGAAAAAAACTAAGAAGCAAAAAGTGACACAAAACGCAGCATTTCTGAATCAAGACCAATAAAGGCGGTAGCTTAATTGGCGAAAATTGTTTCACTTTTTTACGGCATCCTTTGATGTCATTTATTTAGCAATTTCGCGTAATAGAATAAGGGTAATAGGTTGTGTCCCGTTTTTGCTTCTTGTCTAGATTATTAAAAAGCTTTAAAATGCACTATATTTTAAATTTATAAAGACCAGTAGAAACAAAATTTACAAGTTCAATTATTCTACTAGATAATTATAATTAATGTATAAACTAAAAATGCTTGAATCATGGTTAATTTGTCGTATCTTACAAACTGCTTCATATCGAAACATTTTTTCAGTAACTATTCTAGCTTAAATTCATGAGATATCTTCATTTAAAACTGTAAAGTGGTAGAGAGTTCATTTTTGTTTTAAACTTGTTCTTTATTATAAAGAGTAGTTGTTCAACTTTTGTAACTTTCACAATTAACTTTAGATCCAAAATAGAAATATAAAATGCTACTTTATAAAAAAATATTTTGTGATATTTTACAAAACGACACATTTCCTTTTATTTTGCGGCCAAAAAATGAAACCAATCTTTGTCCCGGGTTTGCTAAAACATTAAATCAGAACTATTTTATTTGATGATAAAATTTGCCTGTGCATTTTTGCATTTAAAACAAAAATCCTTTGTCTAATGATTTAAAATATTTCATTTATTCGACTTGATCATTTGAATGGAACAGACAAAATCATTTTGTTGGAACGTTTGGTTGAACTTACCAAAAAGTTCAGTAAGCACACTACATTCTTTTTTGTAGAGTGAACAAAATTATCTAGTTCAATTAACCATTTTTTTCAAGCAACAATTATTTTTTACGGGAAAAACGTATGTTGTAAATAAAATATTTTCTATATGCGATAAAAACTAGAAGGATAAAATTTGCTGTTGTGTAAAAAACTGTTTAATTATTCACAATTAATTTTCGGAATAATCGGTGATTAGATGAGAAACTGATTAATCAAGAGATTTTTCTTAAAGATTTTAAGATACTTTAAATACTTTATTAATTACTTTCAAGTATGTTTTCAGGATTTGAGAGATTAAATCCAACGAATAATAAAATGTTCAAATCATTTACTTTGAAATACATCTACAAAAGATCCCAGGCCCTATTCATCGAAAATCCGTTAGGTCACAGCGTCAGTCATCCTAACGTTTTTTTAAAACAAACACCATTTTTTCTTTTAACTTTTTTTTCATAGATTTGCAAATAATATGAACAATCAAAACGCAGAGAATAGGTTTCTTTCAAAGTAATAAAAGAATCTGAATTTCAGTAGAAAAAATCGGTTGACTTTCAGATGTAACCAAAAGGATCATTCGCCAGTCGAAAGTCAACTGATGATGATAACATGACTTTAAGTAACGTGCTTGGTCGAAAGTCAGCTGCTTTATGTACGTAAAATGTACTTTATAGGTTAATTTAAGACGCTTTCGTTCAGTTATTAGGAACATGAAATGAATATAAAATAAAAAATTGAATAATTTTAGGAAATATTTTTTTTCAAATGTGAGCATTGAATAAATTATTTGCTTATGCGTAATAAATTAAGTTGTTTTATCCTCCAAGTCGATGAGATTAGTAGAAGGAAAAAAGAACTTAATGACACTCAACAAGGCACTTATATCCATTTCAAGCTACCTGGTACAGAACGTCAATCTTTAATCCTTTTTCATATCTTTTTTATCACAAATGTACCATTATTCTATTTATACTCAAAATCCGTTATAGATCTGAGTAGATATATCAAAATAGGAAACGTTAACGAAACAACTATCATGAGCTCAGTGTTGATCGCTACTATCTAGCGCTATCGACGCCATATTGGCTTCTCTCAGCTGATCTCTTGGCCCCTCTTCTAAAATCGCCGAAATCCGTTTAAGTGCTTGCGCATTGCCGCATCGCATTTCGCGCACGCCTTTCTGCCAGCACAATATGAATTTCAGAGCACGCGAATGAAAATCATCCCAAATTCAACATACCTGTCAGTTAATTATCATATTACTCGTATATCAGATACGAGACACTGCACTTAAGTACCATATTTGGTTTAAATTAAGTGACTTACTTAATTTATTGCAAAAATTAAATTCATCTACATTTAAAATTCATTATCTTGTATTACTGTGTTCTCTTAATACCTTCAAGTTAGAAAATCAACATTTTACTATATTATTCGTAAAAATAAGTATTTTGCAGGTTTTAATCTTTAATATCAACTAAAAAAATGTTGTTCTCACTACAGTTAGGATCAGGTTCTTCGCGATCTTTCTGTTCAACATAACCATAATTAATAACTTCTACAAATTGTTGATAAACGGGATGTGCTCACTAATTTGTTTTTGTTTTTAAACGTTAACCTAAAATATTTTAGAATTAGATTGATAATTGGACTGTTAATATTGTGCAATATTTTTTCATTGATAACATTACAGATTCAGCAATTTTTAATTTAAATCCTCCCAAATAAATTATTACACCATTAAGCCATTTCCCTTTCGGGGTATGCGCGACTCACTCGGTAGGGGAAAGGAACAGTGTGTGGTAGGGATAGAGAATTTTCAGATTGATCCAGAATTCTCGTGTTATTTAAGTAAATAACACGTTCGTTCCGCAACACTGTTCCGACCTAGGTTGCTGATCAATCTCTCTAGCAATCACCCCAAACGAAGAACCTCACGAAGTCGTTATGTAAGGTTCCCCACTTGGGTCCATTAGTAGCCAAGTTCTTTTGTTTCAGGCGTCATTCACTCTGCTGACACTCTTTTTATGAACTATTTGCCGGCATACTTTCCTGTCCTGGCATACTTCTCTAGCTTCTTTTATGTCCATGCATTTTTTCATGCAGGCTCTCGTGTTTCTGTGACTTCTTATGTCTCTTCTAACTAGGGTCTCATTCACACATTCTAACACATTCACACGTTCGTTCGTTTTTCTACTTAAAACGACTTCATTTTGAACATTTCTTAGAATAATTCAATTTTGAAGGTTTCTAATTGAATTTTTTTTCTTTTTCAACAGGGAAAATAACGCTGAATTTATTTTTTTTACTCAGAAAAATTTTTCTAATCAATTTTAATGTAAAAATATCATTTCTTCTATGTAATGATAATTTAAGTTTCTGGAATTTTAGAATTTGTAACTTCGAAACATTGCATTTAGATATTAATTTTAAATAATCAAATTTCAATCGCTTCGAATTAAAAAATATGTAAACTAAAAAGGTTTTGATTTTGAACGCGTTTTATTAGAAATAATACAATTTCAATTCCTTCAATTTTTAGATGATCCAATTTTTAAAATTTTAATCTGAAATTATTCAATCTTTAACTTTTCCAAACTACATACTAGTAATTATTTTTAAATTTTTATCTGCTGTATCATCAGAGATTGTACCTTACCGGCAGTAGATCAACCCTCCAAACCATGAAGGCAGAAAATCTACACATATCGATCAAGTTAAGAATCTTCAATAACAGAAAATTCTTAACATCTTAATAAGACTAGATGGAAAATAATATTTTCAAATTAAAATTATTTCTTGAAAAAAAGATCCTACTCCATCTTCACTCCATTGGGAATCGAACCACAAAACTTCCAAACTACCCTATTTTCAAAATTTTATGTAAAATAATTTTATTTAAAAATTTTTTAATTAAAAATAGAACTGGTCAATCTTTAATTATTTAAATGACAAATTATATAATTGCAACCCTTTTCTAATGAAATTGTCGCACATTAATAATCTTAGTCTGAAACTCGTATTTGTTGAGAGCTTCTCATCAAAAAATGTTTCATTTCAAATTATTCAATTTTAAACTCCCTTACTTGAAAATGATGCAAGTTCAATTCCCTTTTATTCTGTTTGAAATATTGTCCTTTTTACAATTTAACCTAATCCAAAATTGTTAGGTTTCAAACATTTTCAATTCAAAATCCTTCAATGGATTTTTATTTAAATTTAGGCGCTTTCAATTTGAAATTATTATTTATTGTTTTGAAATTTTGACAAACTTTTAATTTTAGACAAATTAGTTAATAATTTAACATATTTTAAACGTTAAAAAGTAATAATCCATGGACAAAAACTCGCACAAAGCGTGCATTCACTCATTACTGTATATATAATCAAATAATTAATGATAGTCACGGACGTTCCGAACGCTAAATTAAAATTATAAAATGATTGATTCAAAAAGCGACACTGTCGATGGATAGTATGGGACTACTAATCAGAGGACATATTAAAAATGAGCCTTGACCTTGAATGGTGATAAGACCGTCCTGAATATAGATAAAAATATATTTTAACCCCGTTGGAAATATGAATACATTTTTCGTAAATGAACACTAGTTGAAGTAATTTGCCCTGGTAGGTATTAAAATATCAGGTAAGAAATACGAAAACAAGACTTCGATTTCTAAAGATTTGTTTGAATCAACTTCAAATTTTGGCGGGACCTAGGAAAATGAATTTATTAAATTGAAATTTTATTAAAGTAATCTTCTGGATTTTACCTTTGATTTGAGTTATTGAACATTGAAAAATCATTACCGGTTCATGAAATAATAATTTTTAAGTGCGCGCATGCTAAATTTTAAATACGTCATTGCACCGTCAAACCACAGAAACAACTCCAGGGACTCCGAAAGTAAACAGGTAGGCCTGCATTCATTAATATTAATTTATGTTGGATTTCAGCACATGACGCAAACTGATGCAACTAATGCGCGGAGAGTGTGAACTTATGCTGTTTGTCACGCTTGACTGAGCACCGCCTTCCTTCCGGCCCCGCGGTTCTCCTCATCCTGAAGCTGTGGAGTACATTAGTTCTAGGAACACAAAAATCCAGGTTACGGAAATCCAGGTTACAACTTAGTTGAAATAAGCATTTTTGAACTAATAAATACTATATGCGAAACTAATTTGATTCCATGAAAATTGCTTTATCTCAATGCTCCACGCCCTAATTAATTGGTATTATTGCAACAGTAGGTACTTCTTTCTTCTGCCAGTTCTTCCCTAATCTGTGATTTGTCTCCATAATCTTGTCTCGCTAATTCTCCCAGTCAGGCGGTGGTCACACAGTGCTTCAGAAGTGCATGAAAATGTGTTTTTATGAAGAAAGAAGATTGTGAAATTATATTTGAAGTATGTTGCCGGTGAAAACAATAACAACGAACAGTTACCGTAGTTACTGTTGACCATTTTGGAAATTTTGTACTTAGACTAGCGGATAGAGGTGCGGAGAGCGCAATCGCTGCTCCATCTGGCGTATAAACCTAACGGGATCAAAGTATGTTCAGACACTCTCGCCATTGCGAGTGACCTCCGCCTGCTCCCAGTGCAGTGCCTCCAGTGAATTCTAGATCAGTATGAATCTCTTCATTGTGGCCACTCGTGGTCTTTCATCTTACTTCACTTTGTGTCAACTCACGAGTCTGACAACTTTACGAGTGTCACGTCGCGTAGCTTTGATTGTTACAGAAGGTAATATATAGAAAAATAGTATTAATTTTATTAACTTGGTAATCCTAATCTTACGTTTCATAAAAGTAAAATTGATTTTGCTGTCCCAAGGAAAACCGTTGTGTAAGTGAGTTTGCGATTATGGTATATTTTCTTATACCTGACAATGGTAAAGTCGACTTAAACGACTGTGCCACTTACGTAAGGCTTTCCTCGATACGGCAGGGTAATGCTTGCCGTATTCTATCTGAATATTTAGGATTCGTCTTTGTTAGAATTACAATAGCTGTATATTAAAGTAATTCAAAAATCACAAAGTCTATAAAATGGAATGCTAATTAATATGTTTTATTTTTTTTAATCCATACAAAAAATTGATATAATCCGGATAAAATCTTGCACTTCTTCATCGTGGCTATTAGTTAAACTACAGATATCTTCATTGCTTTCTTGTTGAGAAAGAAATGTTTAAGCCTACTTTCTTCTTATTAGATTTTTTTGACTACGACAATATTAACCTAGTTTTCATGTGTATGATTTTGCGCTAAAAATGTTCACACTGTGAAAAAATAATAAGATTAGGCTGGTTTTCGGTATTAAAACAAAACTCTTAATAATAGTCCCACTTTCATTTCAGGCATAACGAAGAACATTTTAGTACCACTTTCTGTCCTTAAAATAAAATCAAACATCGAAATGGTTTGTTTTGTTTCTTCTGAGTATGAATGTCATAAATTTTAAAGTTATGTTAAAACAGTAGTCGGATGTGTATTATTTTTGTTCGCTGGCGAGTATCATTTTTCAATCTAAAGTGAGCAATTTAAAGCAGTACGCATATGGCTTTCAGAATAGAACGTTCTAAAAAGTCTTAAATATAAAAAGAAATCCATTTTGTCAGTGCACAGGTACTGTGTACATTTTTTTCGCTGTTTATGTAAGCTTAGGCTTTATTACAAAACATGAAATCAACTGTATAAAGGAATTTTTGAAAATATCTATAAGGTGTACTAAGAGTCCTAATTTTACGAAGAGAAATAAAATTATAAAAAAGCATTAAAGTAGTAAAAAACAGGCTAATATTTTCCTGGGCACGGAAACAACGACGATATTTAGCGTTGAACCTTTAAAATCGAAGAGGGAGTGCAAGATTTCACCCACTTGGATTACATTTTTACATTCTCATCACAATAAGAAAGTATTGTTTTACGAAGTGTGTACACTGACGGTACCGGTAAAAAATTTGGCACCCGTAAAGAAAACTGACCGATACTGACCATTTTTTCCCCGTTTTTCGAAATGAAACTTCTTAGGGCACTATACTGTATCTTTGCACGAGGAATGAATCCACAAAAATCGTCACGTGACTCTCCAAACTTGCGATCCGTGACAAAAAGCCCAAACGACAAAGCGCTCGACGAATGAGAGTCGCGCTCCGTGAAAAAGGCCCGCGAATCAGAGAGCGAGTAGGGGCGTGCTCATACATACATCCATCGCGATGAAGCGAGTCGCTCTCTGATTCGCGGGCCATTTTCATGGAGCGCGACTCTCATTGGGCCGGCGCTTTGTCGTTTGGGCTTTTTGTCACGGATCCCAAACTTCATGGAATTCGTGGAATTCATGGAATGCTAAGGAATTAGAGGAATTCATGAAATTGAAGGAATTCACGGAATTTACGGAATTACTGCCAAAAGTGACAATTTTGAGTAAGGTATGAAAAAAGACCTGCTCATGCGCAAATCGACTGTAGTTTCCTTTTGACACACTAGTTACCTTTTTCGCCTTCTTTTTCAACACGCTAATTACTTTTCGATTACATTGGTTAGCTATGAGAGCGAGTGAGAATGGGTGAATTTTCCAACATGTTAGGAGGTGCCACCAAACTTACATAAATAAATGTTTTTAATTATTATGTTTGCTCTTATTATTCTTCAATTTATTTTTAATATATTAAAAAAATATTATTTTTAAATTATTCTTTTCTTTGCATATATTTATGTCAGATCCTAAGAGAGCTTTAAAATTATTCCTTTCTTTGCTTATAGATATGCGAAACTTCGAAAGTATTTTTTTCGCCTTCGGCTTGTGCTACGCGTAGCACTCACTTTCGTGTAGTAATATTTTAATATTTTTGCCGGCAGTCTAGGCATCTATCATTAAAGTAGAATTTAAAAAAAACTGGTTAAAAAATTGTCGGTACACTTCAATTTTTTTACCGGTAGCGACCACTTTTTTACCGGTACAGGCTTTATATACGCAGTCTTCCATTTATGTGAAAACTGACTATCGCTGAACAAGTTCATTTTCAAAATTTTTGAGGCCATGTTTTCAATATTCAAAAATTCTACCTACGGTTATCCGTAGTACTCCTAATCTTGAGAAATTTATCGTTACGAATTCATTGATAAAAAGTAAATTATCAGAGTGACACAATTTTCATAATAACAAAAACAAACGAAAATGGACAGTTTAATCCTAAATTGCACGGTATAAAAAAAGCCAAAAGAAGAAAAACATTGCTTTTTGAAAGACGTACAAGATCATCATAACTACTTCTTGATATTTCTGGAAAAATCGAAATTTTTAAGGGACAGGTTGTTTCTGTTACATTCGAAAAAACAAAATTTATTGCAGAATACTGAAACAAATATTAGAGTAATATTTAAAAGTAAAATTTGTACTTTATTTTGCACTATCTGAACAAGTAGCCCCAGAGTGAGGTACAGAAATAAAATACATATTTGATATAATATAGTTGAAAATAATGTAGAAAAGCTCGCAATTTCGACAAAATCGAGTGCTTTAACACAAGAGAATTCACAAGCAACAAGTTACAGTTGTCGACGCTTTGACCTTTTATTTTAAAAGGTCTGTGCACAAATTTGGGCCAGAGGCGCGCTCAAAAATTGAGTTTTTCAAACTTTGTGATATTTGAAGCTCCTTCCCTTATTTTTAATCCGGGAGCGGGCAATGCTGCCGTATGCAATAATATGTCCAAGAATAAAAAGGTGTTATTCTTATGTATTTTGAGCCGCTGAATCCAAATATACCGGGCTTTATTCGAAAAAGTGGGACATGTCTTAATTTCCTGGAAAAAAATTTTCCAGATCGAAAAAGTCAATTTTTCATAATTTGCTTAAACAATTGCGATTTAAACAAAACGTACCCCTCTTTCGAAAAAAGCCAGGTATATTCGGATTCAGCGGCTCAAAATACATAAGAATAACACATTTTTATCCTTGGACATATTCTTGCATACGACAGCATTGCCCGCTCCCGGACTAGTTGTTTCTCTCTATTTTCCTTTATTTCTATCTTTTGTGATCATTAAATATTTAAAACAATCTACCAACGTTTCAGTGTTCATTCAACATTTCAATGCCCTTGTGAAGGGAAAAAAAACTAATTTTTAACGCAAATTGACATCAGAAGCCGTTAGAAAGTCAAGGTTTTTCTCCCCATGATCACTGACAGAAGGTAACTAATAAGATAAATACTAGTAAGAATCTTTCGCCTAATACACTTAATTTATACGTTTTCACCATAACCTCTTCATTTCGCGAATCTTTACCGCAGTTTTTAGAACAAGTATGAGCACGCAAGGGAAGCTGTATGAATTAGGATTAATGATGTACATTTTGACCAAAAATCAAAATATTGATTTTGATTTAGGCACTGAAATTACAATAGGCGATAAATTTGATGACATCGTTATTAGGCACAATGACAGGGATATAAAGAAATATATTCTTATTCAAGCTAAACTTGCAGATGATAATAATAGTCTTATTGATGCGGATGTACTGCTAGGAAAGAAAAAAATAACACTCAAAGAAGACGATTTTGAATTACAAAAATATTTTACTTCTTATCTTAGAATAAGGGATCAATTAAATTCAAGAAATGAAAAAAGTCATTTAGAAAAAGTAATTATTTTTACTAATGCTGGTCTAGATAAGCATTCCTATTATCTTAAAGATAATATAGTAGCAATCCCTTGTAGCAATATTGGCCCTATACCTAAAACTCACGAAGATGCAAAATCCTATAAAATAAATACGAAAACATCGCAAAAATCAGAATTTAATAAAAAGCTTAAATTAAAGGATTTAAAATCTGATTTAGACGTATTATCTGCAAAACTAGCCGATTATGCTATTAATCTCAATCTTGATTGTATGAGCCTCGATGAAGATTATTTAAAATATTATCATATGGCATTGATTGATGAAAAAGTGATTACAGTAGAAGAAATTCAGGAAGGTAAGAAAGTGATCAAAAAAGCGAAATTCACTCAAAGTTTTATAAAGAAAGAGATGATATCACTTAGGGCAGAAAATCTCAGAATTAGGATAATACAGTCTATAAAGAATAAACAGAAAAGTAGTACTGAAGAACATTTTCAAAAATGTATGATGAATGCTGAATGGTTAGTATCCAAAGACTTTGATATCAAAAAGAGTAAAGACTTTATATTTTTACCAGCTTATGATATAACCGATGAAAGTATAGAAGATTTTTTTCAAGTCTTAGAGTTTAGAGTAAATGAGCTTCACCTAAAAGATTTATCAGATAATATTTGTAATAAAGAGATAAAAGAGGTATTTTTGAAATATTGTGATACGGATCCTAAGTATATAGAATTTTTAATAAGCAATTTTTTGAAAAATTGGAAAAATTCATTAGGTTCTCAGCAAGAGGGATGGATTTTAAATACTAAAAAATTAAAGTTTTTTAATGAATTGAAAATTGCCATTGCTAAGCCTAAAGTAAAGCACATGTCAGAAGAATATACAGCAGTACTTAAAAAAATAACAGAAAAGTTTAGTTTGTATTTCCAGGACGATTTTTTTACATATAATTTGCAAGAAGACAAAAAAGCTTTTGCTATTAAGACTGAAAGTATTGTCTTAACTTCCATCAGGATTATAGAATGTCTGAAGAAAAATAATCATAAAGATTATATTTTTCTAAACTTGGAAAAATTAGAACAAAAAGAGGAAATTACGAAGTTAATAAATATATTTAAAGATCGAGAGTTTAATTTATTTATTTTATCTTATGAATCGATAGATGATCTAAACGATCAGTTGCAGCACGAATTTCTTACTCAACTCAAGGGAATAATGAAAAACAATAAAAAAATTATTTTTATTTCTTCAATTTTTAATGATCCCCTAATGCTTAAATTAAAAAACAAATATGATAATCAGTATAAACAAATAATAGATAAAAAGATCAATCTAAAAGATCTAGAGAATCCCGCAAAGATTCTTGAACAAAGCATTATTCTAAATGGTCAATCAACAAATTTGACTGAATTCATAGAACACGGGAATGAAGACTTCCAAGCAATAATAGATTCACAAATTCTAATTAAATTTATTAACAATGAAAAAATCGAAATAGGGAGTAAGCCGCTAGGAACAATCGACTTAGAAGGAGCACACGCTGAGTTGTTACAAGAGGAGATTTCTCGAGATGTATTGGTTAACAATTTATCATCAAAAGAATCAGATAATATTTTTGTGATCAGTGGTATTATTGGATCAAATAAAAAAAATCGACTATTAAAAATTCTACTAGGTAATGAAGAACTTAATCTCAATAATTTAGTTCATAGTATTAACCAAGATGAAATAGGTGAATTTAATTCTGACACTATTAACAGAATCACAGTAACTGATGATCAATTTCAAGAAAATAATTTTAAACAACTATATCATAACAATACAAGTAAAAAAACTTATTGGATTAAACTAAAGAATGAAGACAATGGATCAAAGTTTACATTGCAACATTTTTATAATCCTAATTTTTATCTTAAAAGAGAATTTATTTATCCTGATAAAGTCGATATTAAGAATAATATACTAAAAGAACTGAGTAAAGTTGAAATTAATAACTTTTTCCTTTTTACTGGTGTAGATAATCTAAAATATGTTTTATCAATACTTCAATTGAATGACCAAGACAAGAAAGTACAAGTAAGTATTAATAATAAAAAGATAATAATCCAAAAAGAAAATGGACAAGCAAAGTTTGATGATCTAGTAAAAAATTCAAATATACCTATTCATTGGCTGCATGTAGAAAACAATAATGGTGACAGGCAAATCATATGGTATAAATCTCATGGTTATGATGCATTAGAAAACTTACGTCCATATATTGATACAAACAAACAAAAATTAGATGAAAGTGACTTGATTCAAGCGATAAAAAATCAGCAGGTTTTAATCATTGCGGATGAACCAGGAATGGGAAAATCAACTAGTTTAACAAAGTTATATGAATCAAAAGATAGATCAGAACCTGAATCAAAGTCGTTACTTGAATCACACTGGGTAATCAGAGTTAATCTTAAATATCATTTACCAGCAATGAGAAGTATTGATTCCAATAACATAAATACTAGTAAAATAGGAGATTTTTTATCAGCAGTTGATTCAAAACTAAATAGTAAATTCGCTCAAAACCTACTGAAAATAGCGTTAACAAGGAAAACTTTTGCAAAACCCTTATTAATAGCATTTGATGGATTTGATGAAGTTCTAGATAAAGATGTAAGGGAAAAGATAATTTCACTATTAAAGTTTCTCAAAGATGCAACTTATGCCAAAATGTGGATTACTACTCGCTTACATCATGAAAAAACTTTAGAAAATGCATTATCAACATTTGCAACAGAATTCAAACCAATTGATGACGCAAAAAAAAGAGAATTCATAAATGTATTTTTAAAAGATCGTTTAAGCCCAATTTTAAGCAAAGACAAATTTAGTGAAATTTTTGGACAGGGTGATCAGGTACACAAAGATACCACAATAATAGGTAGATATGCACAAGCATTCTTAATAAAGATGCAATCGGTGTTTCAGGGTGCTACTTGTAAATTTATAGGAACTCCATTACAGCTACATTTAATGTTAGAAGGTTCTGTACCGCATTTCACAAATTGGCTCGAAATTAATGATAATTCAGATCCAGATTTTAGTTATCTGGGTAATAACATGTATGAGATATATGAACAGTTTATCAATAGAAAGTATGATATTTATTTTAAGAAACAACATGTGACAGAAAAACAAAAACAAGAATTCGAGAAGAGTTGTTTGAATCAGGCTCACCAAAATTTAGCGAAAACTTTAATTATGCAATCACCAGTAGAGGAGAATTTAAAGAAATTCAAGGATTTAGTCCTATCTGCTGGTATCATTAAGTCTCAAGGCGGTGATAGGGCTCTCGAATTTATTCATCCAACGTTTAGTGAATATTTTATTGCACAAGTATTCACACATTGGATAGAAAAAGTACCTTCTACACTAACTAATTCACAAAAACAAGAATATTTATTAAAAGAGATTTTAATGATACCAGATTATCAATTAATCCGGCATTTTATGAACATCAAGTTAGAACAGATTAGGGCAAAAATTGAAGGAATACCCGAAGCAACCCTCAAACAATATGGTTTATTAATTAACAAGTTATGGATAAAAAAAACCAATCCTCTAATCATTAATCGTGATCAAACCATATTACATATAGCAGTTACGGAGGGAAATATAAATATCATAAACTTTATACTAGATAGCACAAAGTGTTTGCCAGTTTTTGAAGATTTATTAATAACAAAATCATGTATACCACCTTACTCAAAGTTTGGAAGAAATCCTTTATATTGGGCAGCTAAAGAAGCATTTACGGGAAACCCTCCAAGTGTTCAAGATCAAGAAGATACCAAAAAACGAAAGCTATACAATAATATTATTGATAAATTTTTAACAATTTCCAATGATAAGAGAGAAATACAGAAAAAATTTCTGCTTGCAACATTTTTTCATCAAAATTCTGAATCGGATCGAGTAAATCAGCATTTATTTGAATACGTAAAAAATTATAGTAAAAATGATCTTCAACCTACACTTCAACTTATGAAAGATAATATAAGATTCATAAAGATATTAAAAAATATGTTCGATGATTATGATATAAAGATTTCAGGCCTAGAGTATATATTGAATATGGTGCATGATCGAGATGTAATGTATACTCTCCTAAATATACGTTTCAGTAATCCATACATTGATCAGTGCAATACTATCTTGCATAAGGTTGCTTGCCGTGAATTTATTGATGCTGAATTGCGCCAGAACTTGAATATAGTCAAATGGATGAAAAAGCACAGTGCTAATACCAATCCAATTAATAATGAGGATGGTAATACACTGTATAAGGCTTCTACTTTGGATATTATTCAGTTACTAGTAGGAAATGGTGCTGATGCTAATTTTATTGATGATCAGGGTGGTACTTTACTCCACAATTTCGCTATTTGCAACACAAGTGAATCAGATGTTGTGTATTTTTTGGTAAGAAATGGTGTTAATGTAAATGCTGAAGATCGTTGTGGTCAAACTGCACTCCATTCTGCTATGTTCGGTTCTGAAAACTTAAACATCATACAGGCTTTAGTCAGCTTACACGTTAATGTCAATGCTGCTGATAATAATGGTTGGACAGCTTTAGAAATTGCTGTTTCAAGATCAAGATTAGATGTCACAAAGTTTTTGGTACAAAATGGGGCACAACTTACTTCTGTAAATCGACATGGTATCACAGCATTAAATATAGCTAGGTGTACAGGCTGTCAACCAATTATCACTCTACTGGAAGCCCTTAATGATGATGCAGTATTAAGACAATGCGAAAATTAGGATATTGGTCAATATTATCAATAATCATATAATTAATCAATAATGATATGGATGGAACTGCATTATGTAACTGTCTTGTGATGAAGCAATTGAGTTAATTTCTTTGGAACTTACGTTAAGATATCAGTTAGTGACACTATTAGTTTTCACGAGTACAATATTTTATTTACCTTTTCACTATGACATAGGCAGTAGTTGTTTTTTATAGTAAATGCATGATGGCAGTAATGTTCATATTGAATCTGAATAATTTTCATTTTTTGTGTGCTTCATACGAGTAGATGGGTCAGTGACACCTGTACACCTTTCAATGGCAGAGTTTTTCCCCTGTTACTAACAGGATAGTTAGTAGTATGTTAATGAATATCTAGCTGTTATTATTTGATTTACGCGTATGGTTATGCTCCTGGACACCCTAAACTCAAAACGAATCATTGTCGCGCGACTCTAAGAATACATTTTTCACAGAATTTTGCGATAAGAATAACTATCAAAGCTGGAGACAAGCTGAAAAAAACATTCGACTAAACAGAAATAACGCTCTTTTCGCTCCAAAGACGTCTGATTCACCTTGAAATACACTTTCCTTGATCCTGTCACTGATCTGTCTTTAAAGAATTCTCGGACCGGTTAATATTATTGCTCATAATAAATCATTATACAAACATTTGCCCTCCAGACTCCTACTCAGCGAAACATCAATTCGCTGACTGACACTTCACTCTTTATTTTGCACTATATTTGTTTTCACAACACAACAGTGCACAGACTCGCTTGTACTTGCGGAGGGCTCTCCCTACATATAACAGTTTAACATCGTGAGGCAAGCATCTAGGTGTCACCAAAAGCTTTTGAATATCTGTTATTCACTGCCTTACAAATTATTTCCCGCACATATTTATATGCAATTTAATATTGAAGCATGCTACTTTTTAAAAAGCCTTCATTTATATTTTGATTTCAATTAAATTTCTCTATAAATAAAGTAAACAATCCAGGGTGTCACTCACTGGTCGCATGTCTGATTGGTTTCTTTACCTTATCTACCCTTACTTTATCTATTCATAACCCTCCAAATTTCTTTAATTCCCTGGTGTTCGATTTTGGAAGCCTAGATAAAGATCAAATTCTCTGTAATAATCTTCTATTGGAAATTTTTTTCCTCTTCTCAGGCGTTTATTTATTAATCTAATATTTTGTATTCCATCTCGAATCTGAAAACTCGATTAGCAGCTTCCTCCAGAATGTTTTATGCCGCAGTCATAATTTTAATAAGCTTCTTGCAATCCCCCGTGTGGAAGTAGCCCGAGTTAACCCTAGCACAACAAGGTTTCTGGTCGAGGACTAGGCGGACTATGTATGTTTTTTAAAAGCATAACCGTGCGATGGTCGGAGACTCGCTAGGCAAAATTTATGTCAAAACCCCAGTTGGGGGGTGACTGGGCTCTGATCGGGCATATCTTATGATCGAATGCTCAGACGATAGCTGGCCGAGCGCTAATTGGCAATAATAAAATTGTTAAACTTTGTTCATAACTTAATTACTTTTTCTGATTTAATTAAGAAATGGATGTGTGTACAAATCTCGAATCTTGACAAACGTATAGTAAACATTTTTAAATAGAGATTATAATAAAACTATAAATTATGACGGCAAAAAACATACAGATACTAAATTTATAATTGTTTGAACTTTTGTAAAAGATTAATAATAAATTAAAAATAATATAATACCTAATATACAATACAAAAAGCAAATGACAAAAGCCTCGAAACAACGAATCAAAATTGCTAAAAAATATGTGATTTTAATTTTTTTAAGAAAAAAATTAAAAGTTCCATCTTTATGAAAAATTGCAAATGTTCAGAAAGAATGTTCATTTTATATCAATGAATTTCCGGGTTCCGTCGTTAAAATTTTTTCATGATCATAAAAAATTACATTTTCTGTCCTTGTAAAAAGTTGTCAAGTAGACTACAACGGGAAAAAACAAAATATCACGTGAAGAAAAATTGTAATCGATTAAAATTATTGATCTAAAACGTATTTTATTGATATTCCTGTTAAAATTTCGCGTATTTTATATTTACATAACGTCGCATAATAATTAATAATAAGAAAAAGAGAACTTAAAATTTGGTACTTTAACTTTTCTGAACTGTAGCTTATGAGGATGGCTTTTTCAAAAGAGTTTCAACTTGTGGGTTTAGCGCATTGGTTAGCAGTCCCGACTGTTAGGCGTTAGATTTAGGTATAGATATGTAGGTTCGATACCCCGTAGCGTTAGAAATTTTATTTGTAA
>NC_046666.1:61989070-62001937 GCF_010883055.1 Belonocnema kinseyi | reverse complement strand
TTAATATTTAAAGTCAAAATACTCGCAAGCATTTAATATTTATTTAAAAAATATTTTTTTATCTCTCAACGACTACGTGAAAATAGTTAATGTTGTCTGTGTGCTGGGCATGTGGAATTTCATATATTAATATGATCCAATTCTGCAGTAAAAAACGAATCAAATTGATCCTCTAATTCAGCGACAGATGCTCTTCATACAATTGAAACCCGAATCATTTAAATCTAGTAAAGCGCCAATTGATCCCGTCCGGGCCACGGTCGGGCTCCCCGGCCAGCTCCCGGCCATGCTCCATGACGGAACGCTGGCCACCGCAGCGTGACGATGCTGACCGGATTTAGACCAGAAGCCCCGGCCATAGCCCGACTTAAAGTCGGGCTCCCCGGCCAGCTCCTGGCTGAAAACCGGGCTCGCCAGCCGTAGAATGGCCAGCCTCCGAATTAAATTTCCACCTGGGCCCTGGAATAATTTTTTTAAGTAATCCAAAAAAAGGACCAACTCGATGTCGATTATGTATATTTCACAATTATTTCTTGAGCAAGTTTCTTTTTTCGGTTTTATTAGCGTTTTTAACGTTTAGTGGTTTTAGAATAAAAATCATTAGATTTAAAATTTTCATAATTTGTTAATAATCTTGGGGGTTTTAGAGTTTTACACAAAAAATTCACATTTTAAAACAAAAATAATTATAATTGGAACAAGATTTAGAATCTTTGATCAATTTTGGTATTTTTAATTTAAAAAAAATATATTTCAAAGACGCCCGTGTGGAAATTTAAGTCGGGGACTGGCCACTCTACGGCCGGAGAGCCTGACTTTAAGCTGGGAGCTAGTCGGGGAGCCCGACTTTAAGTCGGGCTGTGGCCGGGGTTTCTGGACGGAATCCGACCAGCAACGTCACGCTCCGCTGGCCAGCGCCCGGCCATGTAGCATGGCCGGGAGCTGACCGGGGAGCCCGACCGTAACCCGGACAAGATCAATTGGTGCTTTACTAGATTTAAATGATTCGGGTTTAAATTGTATGAAGAGCATCAGCATTAAATTAGGGAATCAATTTGATTATTTTTTCTGCAGAATTGGAGCATATTAATATATGAAATTCGTCACTCCCAGCACACAGAGAACATTAACTATTTTCATGTAGTCGTTGAGAGACAAAAAAGGTATTTAAAAAATAAATATTAAATGATTGCGAGTATTTTGACTTTAAATATTAATAGTCCTGTTTAGCGTAAATAAATATATTACATTTTTAAACATTATATTACAAATAAAATTTCTAACGCTACGGGGTATCGAACCTATATATCTATACCTAAATCTAAGGCCTAACAGTTAGAAGTGCTAACCACTGCGCTAAACCGACAAGTTGAAACTCACTAGGAAAAGCCATCCTCATAAGCTACAGTTCAAAAAAGTGAAAGTACCAAATTTTAAGTTATCTTTTTCTGGTTATTTATTATTATGCGGAGTTATGTAAATATAAAATACACGAACTTTTGCCAGGAATATCAATAAAATATTTTTTAAATCAATAATTTAAATCGATTATAATTTTTCTTCGGGTGATATTTTGTTTTTCCCCGTTGTAGACTATTTTACAAATTTTTACAATTACAGGAAATGTAATTTTTTATGACCATTTAAAATTTTTAACGACGGAACTCAGAAATTTAATCGTGAATGTTGAAAATTTCTTAATAATAAAATTTTTTTAAACTTTCGTGTAGGGTTTGGTTTTTAGGTGTTTTTTTTTTACTATTTTACAACGTTTAAGATGGATATAAAATGTAAATTTTTTCTGAACATTTGCAATTTTCCATGAAGATGGAACTTTGAATTTTTTCCTTAAAAAACAGTTCGAATTTCAAAAAAGTGTCATCGAATTTTTTTCACAAAATGCATTATTTCTAAGATTGAACTCATGAAACCTTCAAATTTGTGGTGGTCAAAAAGATATTCACCCAATATATTTTCACACGTGGAACATCCAGGCGGGTATACGCATCTATTTCTTAATGAAATCAGAAAAAGTAATTAAGTTATAAACAAAGTTTAACAATTTTATTATTGCTAATCAGCGGCCGGCCATCTACTGTCTGAGCATTCGATCATAAGATTTGTCCGATCAGAGCCCAGTCAGCCCCCGACTGAGGTTTTGACTAGATTTTTGGCTAGCCAGTCTCCGACCAGCGCACGGCTAGGCTCTTAAAAAACAAACATAGCCCGGTCAGTCCCCGACCAGGAACCTTGTTGGACCATAGCTAACCCGGGCTATTTCTGCACGGGCGATTCACAACTTTTTAACAATTTTGGGTTCCAGAGTTTTAGATAAAATTATTTTTAAACCAAAAATGATTAGAATTAAATCTAATGATTTTTGTTTAAAATAATAAAATTTACAAGCTTAAAGAATTGGTGAATATGTTAGACTATTTCATCCAAAATTTCTACTGATAATACTTTCCTGTCAACTTAATTGTTAGAAGCAAATTAAATTAACAAATAGTCTAAATTATAAATTCACTATCTGCACAGTACATCTTTGCATAAAAATGACTTGCTTCGATCAGAAAAATTATATTCGATCATTATTAGGCAATTGTTATCCGGTGTTCTTTATTAATTTTATAAATAAGTATATAAGCAAATGCCCAGTGTGGACATTTGAAGGCAGAAAGACATCCTTTTTCACGTAATTTTAGAAAAAGTTATGTATACAGTGATGTTTAATAATGACAATTTGTGATCGGATATTTTTTATTTATTGTATAAACAAATTATATAAATAAATGCCCTGTGTATACATTTTGAAGATAAAAAAAGTTTGCTTCTCTTAATTTTCCTTAAATCATTTAGTTAGTGATGTTTAATGAGAAACAATCGTCATTTGATATGTTTTTTTAATTTTATAAATAAATGCCCTGTATGGATATTTGAAGGCAAAAGAAATCATATTCTATCTAAATTATTCTTAAATTATGTAACCAATAATGATTATGAGATTTTGTTGTCCGTCACTTTTAAATAAATTTTCTAAACAAATGCTATAAACGAATTCCTATTTTTGACATATGAAAACGGATTAATTTTACAAATAAAGTATACAAACAAATGCCCAGTGTCGACATTTGAATGAAGTAACTCAGTTGAAAATGTTATATACAGTGGACAAGGCAATGATATTTTTTATTTGCTTAATAAATGTTTCTTCATAAAACAACTAAAAAATATCAGTATTTTGTCCACTATGTATAAATTATACATAACTTTTTTCATCTAGGATGTTAGCTCATAAGATTTTTTTATCTCATATTTTTATTTATTTGGTAAACAAATTCTATAAACAAATTTCCAGTATGGATCATCAAAGACACCAAAAAATTATTATTTTTTTTTAATTTTCTTAAATTATGTCAAAATCGATGCTCACTGATAAAAATTAATCATTCTATGTTTTTTTAATTTTATGGGCAGATTATATGAACAAATACCCAGGGTGGATGTTTAAAGCCAGAAAAATCGTTTTCTCTCACAACTTTCCTTGAGTAATGTCGTCCATTATTTTTACTCTTGATATTTTTTCATTATTAAACATATCTAATGACATAATTAAAGGAAACTTACGAGAAAAAACGACTTCCTACTTATATAATCTACTTATAAAACACTATTTTTTCTTAACCAAAAAAAAAAGAAGAAATACTTACGCTAAAGTGATTTTTGCAACAAAATACAACCGAACTGATTTAATCTGATGGAGTTTTAACATATTTGGCCATAATCTAACATTTGTACTTTTAAAAAATCGGCTTTTGATAATAATTATAATATTAATGATTTATTTCTTGCATGCAACATTTTGGAACTTTGATTACAAATAAAAGAATATTAATAGTAAAAATAGTTTTTTTTACCGACAATTTGAAATTTACAATATTTCTACTTGGTAAACATAATTTTCGTGGAGAATTTTTTTCTTCGCAATTCACTTTTCGATCTAGCCCACCGTGCAGCGCCACGGTACGGTAAGAGCACGTATGAGGCAATCTGGTCTCATCCAGTCACTAGTCTGCAAACGTTGCTTGCCAGTTATGAGTGAGTGCCACGTTGCTTTGACAGTGTTGAAGGTAAAAATCGAAAATAGTGTTTATTTAATTAATTTAGTAGTTATAAACAAGCGTTGCATATATAATTAACATTCCTTATTTATTCAATCCATATTGTCACTACATCTTTAAATCTTGTAATTCCGTTCGTATTCGAACATTCTGGGCTGACGGATAGATGCGCAATATAAATGCAGAAGCCGTAAATAGCCTTTTTTACGCTCGGTATGAATAGAAAATGTTGCGCCCTCTCATTAAAAAACAAGTAAGCCGCGGCAAATATTAAAAATATTTCAAGGTTGTAGTGGCAACTCTTGGACTTATTTTAAAAATTCGAATTAGCATCAATATTCTCATATAATTTCGTGAAATCCTTTCAAATCTTTTAACTATATTGAATTCCTACTTTACCGACATTTATTTTGGATGATACTAATTCGATTCAAAATGAGACATCAAACTGAAAGTTTAGGAAAATGTAAAAAAGGAAATAACGAGTATGTACTAATAAATTTTTACTACCAAATACAAAATTTCTAAACTTTTATTATTATTTTGTAATTCCAAAAATGTCGGTCAGGTAGGAATCGGATAAATATCTCTAAATTTCTTCCGAAATCCATTGGAATCCCGTGTGATTTTGTAAATATCATTGGTATCCTGGATACCTTTTTCAAAACCTTTATTTTCTTAAATCGTATTAAATTATTTAAAAATCTTAAAAAAAATTAAATCTTATATTCTTTGGAATATAAAAAAATAACCCTTTGAAATACCTTGAAATTTATATCATACATTAAATCTTCTAAAATCCCACAACAATTGGATAAAATCTCGTAAAACCTCTTGTAATCTATAATGTCTTTCAAAATTCTTTAACAAATAATGAAATCTCTGGAACCCACTGAAGGCTCTTAAAATTCTCCAAATATGATATAGCCCTTTAGAATCCCCTGAAATCTCTAAAATTTGTTAATATTCTTTTATATCTTTTAAATTGTCATGAAAATTAGGAAGTCCCTTGAAATTATTTAAATTCACTGAAATTTATTAAAAACCCTTACATTTTGTTGAAACACTCGGAAATCCCTGAAAAACTCCCATTTTTTTAAATCTTATAGAATCTTACAGAATATTTTACTTTCTTTTGAAATCATTTCGCTCACATTTTTCACTGTCACTGAAATAAAAAATTTGAACTTGAGTGAAAACAAGGTTAAATTTTTTATCTCACTTAAAGCAATAAAAAGTAAACTGCAAATGAAAAGACTGAAGTTGAACTCTTTTTTTTAATGTTTAGCTTAAAATTTAAATTTGAAACTCAAAATATTTTTAATTCAGAAATTTTGTATTAAAAACTTTCAAATCGAATGTGTTAAAAATAGAGTATTTTAAAGTGAAATAATTTTTGAATGCGATTTAAAATGTAATAAAAGCGCTTGATTATGAACCTAATTATTTCAATTTACTTTAAAATCAAAAATAGTTTATACAATTGTAATCAGGCGCTTACATTTATTTAACTATTAAGGCTTTCGAGTTAAAACAGTTCGTTGTTTAAAGTACAAATATGCAAATTGTTTAATTTGGAACATTTTCAGAATATTTTTGTAAAATTAATTATTGTTCAATTTCAAACGATTTTAATTATTTAGGCCTGAAAAACTACATTTTAAAATTCTTAAAATTGAAAATGTAGGCTTCAATATAAGAGACCGTAAATTGAAAATTTTAATCTAAAATATTTTAGAATTACGCATTGTAAACTGAATGATTTCATCATTTAAAAACCTTATAATTAAAATGAACGTACAAAAATTCAAAAAATGAATTTACTTTAATTTCTGGTCCAGTGGACACGTTGAAAATCTTATAAATTTTCGTAAAATCTTGTTGCATTCTTGTGTGTTTTTTAAAATAAACTATATTCTTTATAATATTTTGATCACTTTTTGATCACTTCTTAAAGTTCTTTAGAAATTCTTTTAAATTTTATAGAATAGCTTGCAGTCTTTAGAATCTTTCTCATTATTGGAGATCCGATAAATATTATCTTGAAATCAGTAAAGAAGTTTGAAAACGCGTTTAAAGGAAAAAAATAGTTTCATCACGAGCTATTTGCGAAAATAGTATCATTAGTGTAATTTGTTTGAGAATATTAGTAAAATAGTTGCACCATTAAAAGAGAGTGTCAATAGTGTCGTCAGTCCGAAGCCTGAACTTGTCATATTTTTATTTCAAATTTTTTTCTATAATGACGCCTACAGATTTTGGGAAAAATCATGGACCTCAAGATTTTAGGTATACTGGGCTCCAAAATTTCTCTCTACGACCCTGACCCGACGAGGTCAATGATTAAATTATAAATATCTTCGTTGCTTTCACAATAGTTGCCTAATTTTTATATGTGTAACTTTATGGACAGACAATATTTAGAACAAGTTTATTACGTAATTTACATTTTCTTTCTATATTTCAGTTTTCTTATTGTGTTTGAAGTTCCGAACGTTCAAATGAACGAAATTTTTGTGTGATGAGTTTTTAATCCGGAAAAAGTGCTTAAATGCTTGTTCATTTATATTGGAAAATAAATTATTATGTAAACAGATTTATAATGCATATTTTATATTGCAGTTACAACAATATTTATGAGTAAAATAGAAATACGGAAAAATGTTTCGTTCATTTGAACGCTCGGAACGCATGTTCGGAGCGCATAAAATAATGTAATTGTTTGAAAAATGGGTAAAACAAAAAAAATCCCAATTGAATATTTTATAGACAAATTCAAATATGTTTTTTGTTCTTCGATCGCACTCTTTTTTTATTTATAATGAATGTAAAAGTTTAAAGTAATTAAAAGTTATGGAATTGTGTAAAAATGGAAAAAAGGCGTATCGAATAATGAAACTGTTTGAAAACTAAGTTTAAAAAACAAAAAGAAAAAGATTTTGGTTTTTCGTTCGGATTCTTAGTTTATTTATAGTGCATGCACAATTTGAAGTGATTAAAAAATGATGTTATGGTTTAAAAATTAGTTTTAAAAACGTTTTATCGAGCTATTTCGCAGACGTATCCAAAGGTGTTTTTGGTTTCATGATCGTACCCTTGGTTCGTGTTTAAAAATGTCCGAAAGTTAGAAAATTATATAATTGGTAGAAAATGGAATATAAAACAATAAGGCGCATTTAGATATTTCGGAGACGAATCCAAAGATTTTTTCGATTTTTCCATCGGGTTCTTTAATTGTTCATAATGAATGACAAAGTTTGAAATCTATGAAAATAGGGAACTTCAGGGTCGTGAACAACGAGCATATATAAAGTTTGACTTTGATAAGAGACTGCAAGATTTTACACGATTAGATTATATTTGTTATGGGGTTTTTTTTTTATACAAACTTTTTGATTTTTAATCCTACCTTATTATCTTTCTACTTTATTTCTATCTTCTTCTTTATTCCTTATAAAACTTTACGAAAACTTATCGACTTTTCAGTTTTGAGTCAACATTCCAACATCCTTGCCAAGAGAGTAAATATTATTCCCAGGTAAAAATGTATAAATAGTTTATATATAGTGAGCAAATCACTGATATTTTTCATTTGCTTTATATAGAAACATTTATAAAACAATGAAAATATATCATTGCCTTGTCCTCTATATATAAACCAGTTGTATCCTATATATAACCTTTTTACCTGGGATGTTTACCAAAAAATTTGACATCAGAACCCTTGACAAAACAAGATGTTCTCCACATGAGCACTGACAGAAGGTAATTAATGCGACTGAAAAGTCTAATACTAGGGTAGGGTGGGGCGAGATGAGCATAGGGGGCAAGTTGAGCCACACAATTTTCTCATAGGATATCATTTCTTTTGTAACTGTTTTTTGTATTAATATCAGAAAGAACATTATCAAACTTCTTTTTTTTTTAAATAATCGCGTAATGTTGTATTAATTTGGAAAAAACGAAAGTAAACATCTTAAGACCTGTATTCCGCTATCTTGGATTTGTTTAGAAAGTTCAATTATCACACAAAATCACATATTAGATGCATTAACCTAACCTCTTTGTGTAGCAGTCAGTAGGCTAGGATGCAATTTTTCATATTATCAGTCTGTGTAGGGTGTTAATTATGTTATAAACGTATAAAAAACTAATCTTTTCAACAAAAATGTTTAGAAAAAGTATGGCAGCAAACTGTTATAGTTCTGTATTAGAAAATAATATTAGTTGCTGTCAACTGGAAGCGATCACCCTTTTTCTGGTATATTTCTTCAGTAACTTTGTTTGAAACCTCGTAAAATGCTACAAAAATAAGAAAAACATTGTTCTGGTTGAAAAATATAGCGAAAATTTAAAAAAACGGCTTAATACCCAAATATATATGAAATTCAGTATCATGTATAGTAAGTGTAATGTAGACCAGTGTAGTATTTGGGAGATTTCGTATTGTAGAATTGGACTTTTACTGAGACAATATACATGAGTCAGTCGAAAAATTGCTATATTTATTTGTTAAGTATTAAAATATATGTGGGTATAAATCGTTTTTCTATTTACTCTATGTAGTGTTAGATACGGTAGAGGTTAGGATTAAGGGTTGCATCAATTTAATGTGAAATGCTTTGAATTTTCCGTTTAATTTGGCAAAAATATGTGTAAGATATGTTTTCGTTTTAAAATACTCGAACTTAAAATTACCCTTATTTATAAAACGTCATTTAATTATGTAGCCCATCCCGCCCCAGTACCTGGCTCATCCCGCCCGAGGCATGAGGCGATATGAGTCAAGCGCACTAGTTCTTTATTTCCGTTTTGATTTTCGCATATACTTTTCAGTTATTTTTATCTTGGCCAACTTTTAATTAAAAATGTTTAAAATATATATATATATATATATATATATAACGTTTTACTTTCAAGCAATGAATTAGCATATTTTATATACTAACGAAAGGGCAACTATGCTCATCTCGCTCCACCCTACACTAATAAAACTAAAACGTTCACCTTATTTGGTGATGAAAAAAATTATGTACATTTAAAAAAAGAAAAATAAATAAATAACAGAAAATTAATTTTTACTTATGTACGGAAATTATAATAGGTGATAAATTTGATAGCATCATTGTTAAGCGCAAATTTTACAAATATAAATTATGGCGAGATCGCCTACCGAGGGTGGGAAGAGGGACAAGGATGCTGAGAGATAAGGCTCGACACATTGAGAAAACTGCTATCTTTCATTTAAAACAGAATTTATTACCACTTGCAGCGATAGTTGGGCCGCTAGGCCGTAACCCAGGTATGACTGTCGGAAAGTCGTGAAGAAGATGGCCCTAAAAAGGAGCGCAGTAGAGCGGTAGGAGTCCTCCGTCGGGTAGTGACAAGGCACAAACGCCGCTTGGTGTCCAGGGTAAACCTTCGGTGAAATTCGATGGTCGGGGCGACAAACCCTGGTATCGGTGGGGAAACACACACGAGAGAAAAACAGTGTTCTTCACAGGCGGACAGGCCAAGGCTGGCGCGAAACATGCTGCCGCTCGGGACTTCGGGTCCCCTCGGGAGAATTGGACCCACCTCGGACGCGGCCAGGCAACCCTTATTTGCAGGGCCGCTCCGAGCGCAAACCCATGAGTAACAATTCTGTTACAAAATATATTCTTATTCAAGTTCAGCTTGCAGATATTATATTAATCTGAAACTTGATTGCATGGGCCTTCTTGATAATTATTTAAAGTATAAAAATATGACATTGACTGATGAAACAGTAGGTACAGTACAAGAAATTCAGGAAGGTAAGAAAGTGATAGCTAAATTTTCTCAAAAAATAGAGGTTAGGATGTTTTATCTTATTAATCAGTAGGTGATCTAAGTAATAGTTGCAGAAAGAATGTCTTACTGACTTTAAGGGAATAACCCGTGTGGAAATAATTCATGGCGCTATACTGTTCCAGTCTAGACCACCACGAGTCTATACTGGCGCTCTCGAGAAACTATGATGGGGCGGTGCGCAAATGTAACGCTCCAATCGACTAGCCGCTATCTATACCAGCAGTACTGGCGCGTTCTAGTGAATCTAGTAAAATCTTATAGATCTAGATGCGACCTAGATTGCAAATTTATTATTTTTATAATTAAATAATTCCTGACATAAAAGCACTATGAGCTATATTGAAAATATTAACAAATTCCAGATTTCTGTATGAAAAATAGAATATAGCTCGTATATGCTTTTTTGGCAGAATGTTCTCAAATAATATTGATAAAAAACAAAATGTTAATTGTAAATGTTTTGTAACATTCGGAAATTTCTCTGTTCTAAACATTTCGCTTCTAAAATATATAATTGGTACATTTTTGAAAACCTTTAAAAAGACGAGACAAATAAAATTACGGTTACAGGTTTTATTTTAAAAGATTCATTTTAAACTTAGGAGATTTCAAAGTTCGTTAAGGGTGTTGGAACCAGGAGCCAACCTCAAAATTGAATTCTCTTTTGACTCCATAAATACTCCGAATAAAGATTTAATTGAAAAGTGCACTAAGCCCTGATTATCTTGAAAACATGTAATTCTAGTATTTTTGGAGTAAAATGAGAAAATACAGTTTTGAGTTTGGGTCTTGATTCTAACGCTTTTATGTCGAAAAAGAATCTGGAAGATTTTAGGACAATCTTTTTAATTTTTGCAGAATATAAAAAGAGCAAAAAATTGAATTATTTCAAGAGAAAAGAGCATTTAAACGTACCTGTGGACATATTTTTGGCTAAGATTTTTTCTGTCCATAAATTGTTAAACCGACTGAAGACTCTAATCACTCTAATCACTCTAATCACTCTAATCACTCTAATCACTAATGTCTGACTCGAAACTCCAAACCTCGTGGTCGCGAAACGAAACGTATTCACTCTAAAATGGCTGCATGGCGAACATCTGATTCATGCAATCCGTTTCCGGTTATTGTTGCTAACTTTGTTGGTAACAGTTTTGTATTTGCTTCAAAGAGACTGTTTGAAAGAGATTCATTTTTATTTCCGACTTTCTAGCCGAAAATTGTCATCTATTAATTAATGCTGTAACTGATTACCTTGAAGGTGATGTTCACAGAGTCACTCATATTTTAGGTGACATATTAACTCTGTTCTTCTTCGACTTTTAAAAGCTGTTTCTACATCACTCCATCTTCATCTGCTGTGCTATTCAACCCTTTTTGTCTTATTTGTAATTTCTTGAATTTCCTATTTCTCATTTTGAAATTGCAATGAGGGGTTGAATTCTATTTTTTCTCATTTCCAGATTTACAGATAAATTATGAAGACTTAGATCGATGCACAGAATGAGTCCTTTTCAGACAATAAATACTGTTTTTTCCATCAATGTTAGATTCAGCTCCTGTAATAACTTATTTAGTAAATTATGCCTATAAGTTATACGTAGTTGCAAGCATTATTTGATTTTGTGACACATAAAACGTCATACAATTTATAAAAACTTTTTTTACGAACTCAATATTATTATAACCGCCACCAGGGTACTTTAAACCCACTTAGTTTTCATAGCACCTTACTCTTATTTTATTAAGTTATTTGCGACCATCGTTAAATATTAGTTATTTCATTCTACGAGGTGAAAATGCGAAAAATTCATTTTGGATGTCCACAGTAACTCTTGTACGAAATTTTGTTTGGACATTTTTATACCTCTAATAGTATATGTTTTATGCAACTCTTTCAATTTCTTTTTTAGCACAACATCTTTCTGTGTTCCAATTTCGTTGAATTTAAAAAAATTAATTTTTATATCAATTTAACTGATTGTACACTAATGATTTCCATTTAAAAATATTGTTTTTCAGTGTAAATTAATATTATAATCTAAAATTATATCCAGTGGCTGAATTTTTCCTGTTGTAACTTTTGGTATTATTCAAAATCAAAAACGTTTCCCAATCTATCAATTAGTTCTGATCATTGATTGATAATTAATTGCTTTATTTTTATTGACTTATATTTTTCATTTGTTTAATTTAAACAGAGGAATGCTCTTACAAAAAATACAAAAATCTTTTTGTAACTTTGCCGACGAGTAGGGGGCGTTGAGTAACTGAATATTCAATTAACAATTTTCGCAAAAAATCATAATTAGGGTTGAAAAACACCCCTTTGTTTCTATTAAGCTGTAAGAAATATTTAAAGCTTTTTTTTCTTTCACAAATTTTTACTCGTCTACTTTCAAATAGTGTTAATAAACTATGGTGCATGGAAACATTTAAGAAAATTATGCCTATCATTCTTCCTTATAGTGGATACTTTTCACAGTAATGATATTCTTCAAAAAAATGCTTCAAGTCTAGTTGCTTCTTACATCATAAATATGTTATCACGACTACTTCTCCACAAACATGACATTTTGGTTATATGTCAGTGGTAAAACATAATTTTACAGGAAATTTTAATGAAGGTAGCCTGTACTCTAAATATCCGTTTTTGTACGACACATATTTAAATAGATTAACAAACCTGAGTCATGATAATTAATCAATTTAAAGTCTTTTGGAATAGCTTGTTACAATTTCTTTGGCACTGTCCGCTACTTGAGAGAACCATGTGCGGCGATTTAATGAGTCAAGATAGATTTTTAATTCATGCGAAGTGATACACTGGACTAGTTTCGCTGCTCTTGTTATTAAAATCAGTATTTTCAAACATTAACAGGTGAATTGTAGGACATCTCGATTTTTCATTGCT
>NC_046666.1:61978235-61988970 GCF_010883055.1 Belonocnema kinseyi | reverse complement strand
TTCTATACCGTTAACATTTAGACATAATTCACTCATTTTTTCTATTTTTTTTTATATTGTCTTTAAATCTCCGTCCAGATTTTGTTTGCTCAAAGTCCTCTACTTTAGTCAAAAGTTTCTTTCTGACTTTACTCTCAAACCATTAATTAATTTCTGTTTATTCTCAAATTAGTTCATTTTTAGTATTAAGGAATTTGATTGCTTCAATTGCCCAACCCTCTTCTAGTGCACTGAATTTTGCGACAAGAAGAACATTCGCTATTCAATCTCAAAAGAAACTTTTCAAAGTTAGTATGTTATGCCAGTTGTTGATAAAGTTTTTTTTTCGCCCAAGATGCTGCTATCCCTCCTTCAGAATTTTATTCAGCCTCCGAATATCTTGGGTACACTGATTTTTCCAGTAATCCATCTCAGAAGTTATCGCATTTTCATGCAAAACTTCATAAGCATTCTCGTAAATCCTTACATCTTTTTGCAGTCCAGTGTGTTCATTTTTGGGGAATGAATAATCACTTGATGGCTAGAAGATAACTGAAAAAAAATTGTTATAAAGTGAATTTTATAGTCAAACAATTTCACAAATAATATTTCCAACAGATAAGGTTTCTTATCTTCAGTTCCCACGTGTAATATGTTGATGTTTGTAATGTTAAGTAGATAGGTAGGGGCAGTTCTGGATACAGATTTTCCGTACGAATAGCAAACTTGCGGCTAGAGCGCAGAAGGCTGTCAAATTGGTTTCGCTCCTTTTGCTGACTAACGAATTACAGTTTTAAACTATCCACACTATTGATATTCGAAATCAATACTTAAAAATCATGGGAATGGATATTTTCAGCCCCAAAAATATGGAATAGGAGATGATATGATATACGATATCGCAATATTAGACTATTTAACCCCTGCTATTCCCGGAATTGAAGTTTTTCACCCCAAAATAATATAATTTTTTATGTATTAAATGTTTATCGCAATGGTGCATCACTGAAAATTTCCAAGATCTGCAACCACCCTCGTGCTGTTATAACAATTCTCGGTAAACAAAATTCCATTCTGATGACGTCATCGTCGATTCCTGGAATCCTTATCTATGCGAACTAAATTAATTAAACGTTCTGCTTTGATATTTGTCAAAAGGGGCGTCCAATTAGGTGTGTAGCCTTTCTTAAAAACATGCTTAAATTTACTTATACGCACTTTATCTCCAACTTTAAATTTCGTTTTCTCAACTGCATGTTTTACATTATAATTTGTGCATACATTAAACAACAATTTCTTCTCATTTTCTTTAATAACATCTTTTGGTTTCATTCTAATAGTCTGATGTCTAGAATCGTTGTAAGTTGAAACTAAATCTTTTAAAATATCGATACACTTGTAATTCACCTGTAAGCTAAATTGCATCCACATTTTATTCTTTAAGATACGATTAAATCGCTCGAAAATGGATGCTTCTAAATTGCTAAATGTCGAGTACAAATTTATCTTGTATTGCTTCATAAGATTTTCAAATTGCGAATTGTAAAATTCTTTTCCTCTATTAACATGTTGGATTCTTCTTGGATTTGATGGGGACAGCCCAGGAAAATTTTGAAAATATGTCAATTACAGTTAAGATGTACTGGTATTCTTTGTTCACTCTCTCCTATGATTGCATTTCAACAAGATCAGCTTGTCAGATCTCATCAATGCCACGAATATCGAAATGTCGACGTTGGTAATTTCGTCTAGCTGGCTTGTGCAGCTCCTTCACCAACTGCAGCTTCTCAGCGTTCATTTTTGAGTGCACTCAGCCTGGTGTCTAAGTGACTAATGAGCTCTGCATTTCGATACACCAGTTTTTAATTGAGTAAACATCAATTTTTGCATTTTTGAAATGTTTATCTGTGGAATTTTCCAGAGTTTCAAGCATCATTGTATTATTGACTACTTCAGTTCGCAAAGAAGCTGTACCTTCGTATATAGTCTGAAGTTAACGCTGTATCATATGTTGCATTATATTCAGATTCACAGCATAATACTGCTCTTGAGCTTCAGCCACTTTACACAGCCTCCTATTATGCATATCATAATTTCCTTCAGATGTGACTTTGAAGTCTGTTCCAGGAGGACCGCGACTTGTATTCTGTGCTCGCTTGGAATGACGTCCGAATACATCGATGCACATCTTGAAAATGATGAAAATCTTGATAAACATCCATTAATATACAATTCCAGCTTCACGTAGTTCTTCGATAATTGATACTATTTCATTGGTGTGACTTAGATTTCCAGCTGCCTTAGACGCTAGCAGTAAACGTAATCGATCTACCAATTCATTCATTCATTTAAAGGCCTTACTGCCACGAATTTCTCCATCCGGCTTATAATGTTTTTTATGTGCGTTTTTTGCAATAACAATTTGTCTATAATTTTCAAGATCACTGGGAGTTATAGAATATTCAAATTACCCACATGAATATAGTTCTGGCTGAATCTTATCTGAAAATCTCCAATCTTTAATCTATCTTTCGTTAATTTTCTTACTCCATACACATTATCGAGTTCTCTACTTCTTTCACCTAACAATATGAGATTTGTTTGCATCATCATCATCAATCTATGAAGAGATAGGTATTTCAGAGTTATTTTCCACTTCACTAGCAGCTGATGTCTCTAAATTAAGGGGGCCTACAGTCTCGTCTGCTTCTTCCTCATCACCATTAATTGATTTATATGACAAATGATCGTCCCCATCAATAATTTCTTCAACTTTATTGTTCGCCTCTACTTTCCCTCTAATTGGTTTAACTTTTTTCATATTCTTGAAACCACCAACAATTTTCTCTAATGATAACAATAGTTTTAAAAGTGTCACTTAATGTGCGCCCAACTGTTTCTTTGCCCAACTTTATTAACTTATGTTTTCGTCGAATTGATTCACTAGCTCTAGCAATTTAATGAAAAATATTCTTTTTCTTTTGAAAATTCTTCTCACGCGAAGACATGTTGATGCATCAACGTCCAAGGTGTGACTGTTTTTATATTGATCATTGCACATGTATATATTACTTTTTCAGATTTATGAAACAATCGAAACCCTTCCTATATCTTCCTTGGTTCAGATTTCTATCCTTGCCAATTACAACGAATCCATACTTGTCATTATTCCAGCAAGTTAAACAAACATTTTTAAATTGCGAATAAGTCATATCAGTATTTACATGATCATCATAAATGTGTCTGAGATTCATTTCATCTTGCATAAATAACACAAGTAAATTAGCATTGTCTCGTACAAGATGTTTAGGAATATGAGTATTTGTCTGACTTAAGTAAAAACAATCGACATTCTTGTGTCTCCCCATAGAAAAGAAAGCTGTTATTATTACCTTGCTTCTTATAAGTCACAACATCAAATACAATTACTGAGTTTGGTTTCGCTTCAAATGGCATTATAACCCCTTCATGCTCATTGAAAGGATAGTACTCAACGCCATCTACTGATTGAAGGACTTTTTCTAAAAATGCATACTTTGGTTGCTTTAGCGATTTTGAGTAGATGTGAATATTTTCAAATCTGAATCCATTTGGATGTATCAGTAGAGCCAGAAAAGCATTTGTCTTTCCACAGTTGGAAGGCCCACAAAATATAGCTCGTACACTGTTTGGCAGCAAATGTCCATTGCGTTTTTCTCTATTCTCGTTTTGAAAAAGCGAATCAAAATTATGGATAGGTAGTTTCACAGGTTGTGCATCAAACTGCATCCTGACAAAGACTGACTGAAAAACCTATAAATAACCTGGTTATATAGGCTGATCCTTCAGTCTGACAGTATCCCTTGCCTAGATGTGATCGCTCACAGAGGCAAAACAGTCAACTACATCGAGAAAAATTGGTGCTGCAGCTAAAAAGGCCATGATTTCAAGCACTGATGCACAAATTGTAGCTGGTGGAAGAAGAATTGTGAATAAACCTCGTATTCTACCTGTACCAGCCAAAGTAGGACGATTTTTACCCTTTCTCATACCCGTTTTTGCGGGTCTCAGTGCTGCTCGGGAACTAGCTGATGGAGCTGCTGAAATAGCTAAAGCTGTGAATAATGAAAATTCAGCAAAACAACAACTTTCGGAGAGTAAACGACAAAATGAAACGATGGAAGACATTGCTTTAGGAAAAGATCTATACTTAAAACCATATAGACAAGAATTAGGGATTTATTTAAAACCTTATCAACAAGGAGCAGGAGTTAAACGCAAGGCAAAAAACTCCAAATAAAGCTACCTCATCGAGCATTGACTGATGCAGATTTACTCAAATTTGCACAATCTTTGAAGATTCCACATTTTCGAGGTGTTTTTATGCGAAATAGATTACCAGAGGGTGGGCTGCGTAAATATGAATGTGCTATTGTTAATCTTGATGATGAAAAAGGACCAGGAACACATTGGTGTGCCTATAAAAAGATTGAGGGTAAAATAATTAATTTCGATAGCTTCGTTAATTTTCGACCACCTTCGGATCTCTTCAAGTATTTCGGTGTTGGTAGCATAAAGTATAATCACAAGAGATATTAAAATTGCGATACATTCGTGTGTGGGCATTTATGTTTGCAATTTTTATGCATTCAATTAAAATTTAAGAGTACGTTTACTCTATAAGTGCTGAAATTTTCAATATAAAGTCAGTTGATCGCCAGCTGTCATCATGGATGATTCATTGACAATAACATTATCAGGAACTTCTTCAATCCGGGAAACACACTATTTTCCTCCAATTGAGTTGTCTTATAATAAAAAGTACACGCTTGGATTCTTTGAATTCCTAACCTTAAATTCGATACCCAATGTAGGAAGTGGTAAAATAAATTTTATGTGAACGATGAAATAATTGAAATACCTACAGGAAGTTATGAAATAAGTGACATAAAGCGCTATCTACAAAATACTTTGGCAAACAAGAGTATTGAAATTCATATTAAGCCAAATAATAATACTTAAAAAGGTGAAATTTACTGCAGTCAAGGTATATATTTCGAACCCAAAGATTTCATTGGTCATTTTCTGGGGATCTCGCCACACAGACTAGAAGCTAAGCAAGCTTATGAATCTGATCAACCGATATCAATCATAAAAGTGAATTCTTTGAGAATTGAGTGCAGCATAACTACAGGTGCATACATTAATGGTCAAAAAGTACATACTATTCATGAATTTTTCCCTCTAGTGCCACCTGGATATAAGATAGTGGAGTACCATCTCATGTCATTTACTTACCAGTACAGCGTTCCAGCGACTTCAAACCATATTTGGACTGTAAAAACCTCAACACAATTGGAAAACCCGAGATTTGTTATACTAGGATTTCAGTCAAACAGAAAAAATAATACCACTAGAAACTGTAGCAACTTTGATCATTGCAATTTGACTAATGTAAAACTACTTTTGAATGATCAGTGCTATCCTTATAGTAATTTGAATCTTGATATTAATCGAAATCAGTATGCTCTTCTTTATGAAATGTATACAAACTTTCAAGCTAATTACTATGGTAAAGAAGCACAACCATTTTTATCGAGAAGAGAATTTATAGATCATGTGTCTCCAGTAGTGATTGACTGTTCTAAACACAATGAGTCACTGAAATACGGGCCAGTTGACGTTCGATTGGAATTTCAAACTAGTGAAAATTTTCCCGCTCAAACATCAGCATATTGCCTAATTTTGCATGATCGTATACTTGAGTATAAACTAATAAGTGGAGTGGTGAAAAAGTTAGTGTAAAAATTCTGTAACCCGGTAGAAATAGTTTAGTTGCTCGCGAAATGGAGTACATGGTGGATGTGCAGGGCTTCAAGTTGCCAGACAATAAATTCATATTGAAATAATTGGCATAATAATAATAATTCAATGATGGGCCAGACAAAAAAATCACCTTGCCCGTGGAAGGACGACGTTCTCAAGCATCTGTAATACTCGGGAAGAATTTACATGATGCAATAAAAATCTATGTAAAGGGATTGGAAAAGAAGAATTGGCTAAAGCAATTTGTGGAAATATCGTGTGAAATTGTTGACATGCTCGATTTGGAATGTCCCTCGCTACAATTGCATGAGATGTATGAAATTGATTATTTTAATTGTACATATCATAAGTATGAAAGTTACTCTAATTGTGCAATTGAAAATGTACTTTTATTGGAAAACTGGATGTCTTTGAATCAGTTATAATTTCTTGACTTCAAATTTTGATAGATTATAAAAGTATGAAAATGTTTCTATGTATTTAATTATAATATACTTTTTGAGTATAATGTACTGGTTTTTAGAAATAAATAAAAAAACAATTTAAATGAAACTTGTGTATGTCTTGTTTTCCCCGAGTTCCTCGCCCTTATAATCATAAGTGCGAATAGTAGATAGGTCAGTGGACACACCGTTGGCATTGCGGCTTCAAGGAACATCGTTCTCAGCATTGGGAGATTACGTCCGACGGATCAAGTTGCATCTCGATAACAGCAACAGCAGAAAAAATGAATGAACTTTCAGTTGTGAATTAGAGCAGATAAATTTATTTTTGAGAAAAAAGAAGCAAACTTACTTGACAAAATAGGATTTTCAGGTTGTGCTTAATAAATGAGAAAAGATACCAATTTAGATTCAAATAATTTTCTTTATTTGCAATAACATGTATTTTTTACCAACAATTGTACAACTTTTCGATTTCTTCCGCCAATTATACATTTCAGTTACTGCAATATGTAGACTGTAGACTATATCTACTACATTAAAGGTTATATACTAATTCTAAGTCTCGTTCTCTCTCTCTCTCGTTCTCTCTCTCTCTCCTCCACTTATATGTTACATCGCTCATCATGCTTATAAATACAAGTTTTAATAATCGCTGTACACAATTTCAACTCTTCCTTGAGAATTGAATTTTTTTTTAATGAATATTAATTTTTATCAACATACATTGCCTCCTGTGATTGGATTTTGTAGCCCCATGGAAGTGTGCCGGTTTTATGAACAAGCAGCATCCTCTTGCTCTTGCATCAACAAGTAATAACATTTCTACAGATGTTAATAGATCGAGTTCAATTCCAGTATACTTTAAGATAGCATCGAAAGAAAGACCTGGTGCTGTATAGTAGTGCAATGGATCCAAGTTATATGTTTCAATGGAGCGACATCTGAAACTTTCAAAAATGTCTGCCAAGAGAAAAACATAATTTTTCAAGTATAAATTAGAATATTCACCTAACGCTTTTAAGTTAAATTTTTCCTACACCTTGCACGCATGATTATAATTTTCATCTGAAATACCCTCATCATTGAATTTAGAATAAAATTCCTCTTTTGCTGGCAGACAATCTTCATCTAATTTCTGCCAATTATCAACATAATCGTATGGAAATATGCCTTTTCTTGTTAATAATTCAAATTCATCATCATTTTTTGAATATTTTCTTGTAATCAATTTTTCATCATTGCTAGGATTTGAAGCTAATTTTGAGAGGCTACTTGGCATAAATCGAAAAGAGTCTATGAATCTGAGTTTAACTTTTGTATTTTGCACCCTTTTTGTAAAGGATATATATTTTTCCTTGTTGATAGGTAATAATGAGATATCACCCTCAAAGCTTGTAGCAAATTATTTGATGAAAATGTGAGAGTCGTAGCCAGATAAATTATGAAAAACTATGAGAATTACATGTGAGTCTTGGTAATTTACGTTACACCTGTCATGAGAAGGGTAACGGTATTTATCTGTAAAATGGTTATGATCACGATGTTTAACATGATCTTGGTTAAAATCTTGTTCGCGAATATGACAAACTTTTGCGTTTTTAAAATCACACTCTGCTTTAATGTGAAGAGTTCCATTGGCACTGGATTTTTAAAATAAGAATCTACTTTCTCAGCTAACTTTTTAAACTCAAGGACAAACAACGTGATGCAGTCCTTTCCACGATAAACTTGAGGTTCAGATTGTGAATCGTCAAAACTGCATTTTGTGTAATAAGCAACACTTGTAGGTATATGTTTTTGATAAGCATTTCCATGCATATTGATAACTGGCTCTAACAAACACTCTGTCAGCATATACTGCAAATTGAATCCTCTCTTTGTATTTATAATTTTTTAAATTTCAAAATGTTATCCTCTTCTGTGGGGAGTATTAGTGTGCAATTATTATTCAGATTATCACAATCAATTCTATGTTTTTCAAGAGATTTTTCAAATTTGAAGTGACACAAACACCTGCCACAGAAGTAAGTGCAATGATCAGATTTTGTCATTTGTGATTTCACTAGTCTAGATAGATTTTTAATTAAAGCAAAATGATACACTTCTACATCTAAATCAAAGTTAGTATTTTCAATCATAAGAAGATGAATATTGGCTTTTTTAGATTTTTCCTGGCTTATAAAAACTGGAACAATTTCCTTTTTCTTACTGTATTGGTCAGACTCTAGTCCGTATACATTTATACTTAAACCGTTTATTTTTTCATATTCCAGAATATCCTCAGAGTAATTGGAAACTTGATGTCATTATATTTGAGTTCTGAACCTTCAAGCTTAGGATAAGAACTCATTAGACTGGAATTAGCTTTAGCAGGGTGAAAAGCTGCCATTAGTCACCAGAGAAAACAATAAGAGTCTTTATTTTTAATATTAACCAAAGGTTTTTTTCTCTGTATAAAATCAGATAATTCAATGAGAGTTGAAGCTCCAACTTGAAAAGGGGCGTATCTATTTATGTTAACTGTTAAGCTAACAATTTCTATTAATCTCCACCCTGAATTTGATGTTTTCAAATGTTCAATTGTAACATCAACTTGTTGACGAATTTTATCCTCAAACCATCCACCAATATTCGTAGAAGTTAGAATAGGATTATTTTCAGTGCAAACATGTTTTATCTAGATTTTTTCTTCCCGTCCACTAATGCCTTGAAAATACTTGTGAATTCATCGCAAGCTTTGATATTACCTACACTATTAATTGCATTCTCAATTCTCGGAATACACATGCGTTTACAAAAATCCCTAAATGTATTTAAATCTTTATGAATTAAATTTGTTATTAGTCCCGTTCTTATTCGTGTTCGAAACGCACTTGCTACATCATCCCAACTCACCCTCTCATACAGTTTCTTCAAAGCTTCATTCATACCAGTTCCTGTCTTGAGCAACTTCTTGAATTTTCTGCTTGCAGTCTTCAGATCACCAATTAACGTCATAATCACATGTTTTTGGCCCATGGATAGCAGAATGTTCTTCCTCAATATTTTGTTTAATATCCTGATGTTTTTAGTTCCAGCCCTCGTCCACAATCTAATTTCATCAGCTGCTGGGGCTTGCTTCTTGAGTATAAGTTGATATCCCATCTTCATGATTTGTAGAACTTTTTTACATTTTTCGAAATCCATTTTTAGCCCTAAATGGAATCAGCGACACTTATAGAAACACTGTATAGAATTCTAGTTATTTGAGGTTATGTAAGTCCTGTTTTCAACTGATGACACTTGTAGAAACACTGCGTAGATTTCAAGTTATTTAAAGGTTGTGTAATTCTTCTTATTAATATTCTTCTAATTCTTATTAATAGATGTTATGCGGAATAAGTTAGTTTTAAGTTTTTAAAAAAGTAGTCGAGTCACCAAACGGTACTCGACTTGTTTTATTCAGCAATTATACAATTTAGAATGCAAGATTAGAAAGAACTGAGTTGCGCTGGACCAACGCGCTACGTTTATAGCCCAAATTTATAAGTGGGAGTAGTCCAAATGGTCAGCCATTACAACCCCCTTTTTAGACAAAGTTTAGTCCCTAAACTTTTAAAATGTTACTTTTCGAGTTTTAATTTCTCTATTATCTAACAGAGGTTGTATACTTGGGGTGTATGTTACAATATGAGTAGGACTTTTTACTTTTGTTTGAACGCAGAATAAACATAATTTTTTCGGAATGATGTTTGATATGACTTTGAAAATTCCGATTTTATATAATAAAAATAAAGTACTTACAGTTAGGGCTGAATATCCTAAATATTGTAACCATTCTATTCCATTCTCTTTCCAAGTTTTTAAACGTCTATGAGTAACTATAGTCTGCAATGTATTTTCAGTATCATCAAGGCTTAGTCGAGCTTGTTTCAATTCATTATTATCTATCTGTTTATTAAGCTGAATTAGTTTCTTTTCTAAATTACTAAGGTCTTGATCGTTATATTTAATATCGTACGTTACATTAATCCAATAAGTTTGTTTTTCTTCTAAATGATTTGGTAAACTCAATTGATCATAATAGTTATATAATTTAAAACTGTTCCCTTTTATTTTAACCCAGTAGTGTTCTTAATACTAAATTTTCAAAATAAACTCATATAAACTATTTTCCCTATCCTATGGCATTACTTTTAATGAATATAGAGCAAAATTACCATTTAAAATTTTTCCAAATAGTCACAATTGACAGTGCCATGTATGGCACGTTGAGCACTAGGTCACGTTACACGTTCAAGGGTTGATATCAAGGAAACTGAAGAAAAAGCTACAAATATTTATTGTTTTATCAACAAAGTTGTACAAATGTAAGTTATTGTGCATTACAATCAGAATAGCTCTGAACTAGAAGCATTGCGGAGAAGAGATGGAGGGTAGAAATATGCATAGTTATAAAAAAAATGTTGAAATACAAGTGAAAATGTAAAAAGTTGAAAAGTTTGAAGTGAAACTATTTTTTGATG
>NC_046666.1:61976865-61978135 GCF_010883055.1 Belonocnema kinseyi | reverse complement strand
CAAACGAAAATCGAGATCCAAGCCTTGTGCGATTTTATGCCGCGACCCGAACTAGAGCGAACAAAATATGGACCTGCATAGTCAATTCCAGTATGAGAAAAAAGACGTGAGGGTGTCACTCTAGGGGTTGGAAGCTCGCCCATCAATTGAGTTTCCGTTTTAGCCTTATCATGTACGCACACAAGACAGCGATGGACAATCGTCCTAACTTCACTGCGAGCTCCAATAACCCAGTATTTGGTACGAGCCATGTAAAGCGTTAATTGAATTCCGGCGTGTAAGAGGTTGCGATGAAATTGCTCCAATATAAGAGTCGATATCACATAATTCCATTATAGTCGATAAATGGATTAAGCCGTTTCAACGGACACTTAGCAGAGAGAGACTCACCATTCTTTAAAAAAGTAATGTCGTGAGAAAACGATTGAGATTGAACGTAACGTATCCAGAATAACGAGGAATCATTTATCTTAGTAGCAGACAAATATCTAGGGAAAACAACTTTTTCTTTGAAAATTTTAACGGCACGCATAACATATACGGTGACACGAAGTAGACGCGACCAAGAGGATTGTCGAGAAAGTAAACTAGATTGCCAATCATTTTTTATTTCAGTTTTAGTTAGTAATGTAGCAACTGCGTCATGTTTTACAGAATCGAGAGTCGACTTATTGTGCTGAGGCCAAGCAGCTGAGGAGCTAGACAGCCACGCTGGGCCTTCCCACCAAAGAGAAAAAGTTATTAAATCTTCTGCTGAGAGGCCACGCGAGGCGCTATCGGCTGGATTCTGTTTGGAGGGCACGTGACTCCACACAGCAGAGGATAATCTGGTTTGGATAGTAGATACGCGATTACCGACAAAAACTGGCAAAGTAGCTGGCTGCTTTTGCAGCCAGCTAAGTACTATCGTGGAATCCGTCCAACAGAAAATAGGCACATCAGCCCATTGAAGAGAACTGACCACGAATGGAATTAGCCTTGTCAATAGAGTAGCAGCACATAGTTCAAGATGTGGAATGCTCACAGTCTTGATCGGGGCAACCTTTGTCTTGGCAATAAGAAGTTTAACTGCAATTTCACCTGATTCTGAAATGATACGCGAATATACAACCGCAGAATAAGCGAGACGCGATGCATCGGGAAAGCCGTGTATTTCAATAGAATTAGCATCCCTACCACAGAAAGTCCACCTCGGAATTGAAATGCGCGATAATGCTGGTAATTTAGTGCGAAAATCATACCATTCTTGTGCAAGGTCGGAAGGAAGCGT
>NC_046666.1:61972610-61976765 GCF_010883055.1 Belonocnema kinseyi | reverse complement strand
ATGGGAGGCCGGCGTCAAAAGCGTTAAGCTTCACTTACGAAAATTATTGTCCAATTCTACTCCAACGGTGGAGGAATTTGAGACACTTTTGTGTCAAATCGAAAGTTGTTTAAATTGTTGTTGCCTGCCAATGATGATCCGGAAAGTTGCGACGTACTCACTCCTGGTCACTTTTTAAGTGGGACAGCGTTAAAAGTTGTACCTACCGTTTCAGTTCTTGATGTATCTGAAAATCTCTTGTCTCGCTGGCAATTTTACCAAAGAATTGTAGAAAACTTTTGGCGCTTGTGGTCTCGTGATTATTTACAATCATTGCAGCAGCGAACCAAGTGGTTTTCACGTCGACCTAATGTTAAAGTAGGAGATTTTGTACTTTTAAGAAACGTAACTCTTTCCCCCGCTAAGTGGGAAATGGCTCGTGTTACTAAATGTATTAAAGGGCGAGATGGGGCCGTTCGAGTCGTTCATGTAAAGACTGCGCATTCTGAGTTTGACCGACCCATCTCACAATTAGTCGTCTTGCCTGTTTCTAACGAATCATAATTGTATCAAATTATCTTTATTCTTGATATCTTGCATCTCTTTTGCATTATTTTTTGTAAGCTTCATTGCGATTATTATTGCGATCTTTTGGTGAATCTCGCAAGGTGGCCGGTATGTTTGAGATGAAATTATTATGTCGGTTTTTTATTGAACGCTCCTGAGCGTCGACCCGTCGGCTGGGTTCGTGCGTTCTCGGTTTTGCGCGCCTCGGCATCGATCGCGGAGCGCGCAAGCTTTTTTTCATTCGTTTTCTGATCTCTGACATGTTAACGCCGCTTGTGAAAACCTTTTTGTGTGTGCCACCACTTGTATGGCCGAGTTGCGTTTTGGATATTTTGTGTATTATTCTAATAAATACATTAACAATAAAGTGACTCAAACTTTTTTTCGTCGACATCCACTGCTACTATAACGAACAATACCCTTGGAATATCACCTTTTGAAGCCACCTTTGGAAGAGAACCTAATATCCCTTCGACTATTAATTCCTCTCCAAATCTGACGTACTATGACTTAGTCAAAAAATGGAAATCCAAACACAAACAAAACTTGAAAAGGATTAAAGAAATAATTGAAATTGAGCAGCAAAAAACTAAGAAATCATTAGAAGAAAAAATAATTAGGAAACATCCAGTTTATAAAGAAAAGAATTGGGATAAATAAAAAAATAATTCAAAACAAAATAAGCTAGACCCAAGTTGGAAAGGTCCTAAAGAAGACTTGACATTAATTAAAGGAAGGTATAATAGATTAACTTCAAAAATTTCAATTTTATATAAACTTTTAGGAAAACAAAGACAAAAAAGAGGATTACCAAATTTTGTTGGAGATATTTTTAAAACATTATTTGGAACTCTTTCTGAATCCGATTTAAATCAAATTAATTTTGAATTTGATCAATTATATACTGATAATAAAAAGATAGCATCTACATTGACCAATCACACAAGAATTCTTAAACTTGTATGAGATTTCTTCTCAACAGAATATTCAAAAATAAGGAAAGAATTAGGAACAGCTCAAAAATTAAGTCTAACTGTAAATAACAATACAAAAGACAATTTTGTCAATACCAAACTGATCCTAATTACTCTTTTACTCGATGAATTAAATGAAAATATTGACACAGCTGTAAATGCCATCAATAATGGAAACACGGGATAGTACATCCCCAAAATTTAAGACCAGAAATTCTAAAATGTACTTTAGAAGGATTTGAAAAAACATCATAGGACTAGATATTACTTTGATAACGAAGAAGAAAATTATCAACATATCCTTGATATTAGTTCACTTTCGGTAGCAATAATTCAAGGACTTAGTGATGAGGACTCTGGTGATGAAGACAGCTGCACAGCAGACAACCTTAGCCAAAGACAACTCCTTGCTCATGCAGAAGTAAGACTGAAACGTCCGAATGAAATGCTTGATGAGCCTGATTGTTTTACCATCCAACCATCAACTAGTAAACAGTTTCCTTCAACTTCTTAGATATACCCGTCCTAAAGAAAGAAGAAGGATCCTTGCAAAAAATTATTCCTATTCCAGAAAAGAAAGCCTAACCTTTAACTATCTATTATATCTGACCACGAACTAGTTATCAAATATAGAGATTCTTATGTTCCGACAGATAAAAAAACAACTGAACATTGTAAATCAATAGCGAACTATTTGATCTGTAAGCGCAACCAACCTAATCTTAAGATATTTGAAAGTCAAACTTGCGAATCAAGTCTTTTTAAAAGATATGCGGAGATAAATTGTAATCAATCCCCATATCTACTACATAAAGAAACTTTTATATCAATTTCCGACGGATATATTATAATTCCGCTCAAAACAATGAATTTAGACGTAAGCTGAGACCAAAATATAACAACTATAGAAATAGTTAAACCTATTAACCCAGTAGTGCTCAGCGTGCCATATAATGCACGCTTTGAGAGAGGACTTTGAACGCCTCGATACGGTAAACAAACTTGAACTTTGGATTGCCAGTGGTTTAATATTGGAGGGAGGGGATTCCCTTGCGAGTAGAAAACGTGCATTTCCTGAGTCATCAACTCTGTGTTTTATACAGTGTTTTAACCTAGACTGAGTTCCTTCAAATCCACTTATCTTCAATATGTGCGACGAAAAGTAAGTATTTCTCCTTATTATTACAGAACAAAGTAGTGATATAGGTGTTTTCAGTTTGCATGGAAGTTGTTCTCTTGAAATGTTACTCTAACCTGATTTGTTATATGCTTTGCGTGAATTTAACTGATCTTGAATAACGCCGTTCCATATATGGCACGTTGAGCACTACGTCTACAATCGGCGAAAATTATCAGCACGCCTGTTTTTGATCTGTTGCTGAAGTGCCTCAATGCGTATAGTATGAGCATGAGATTTTTTTCAATATAATAACACGAAAGGTGATAAAATTTTGTTGCACAGTATTTCTCTAAATTATACAGGTATTTGTAAACAATTTTCCCTAGATTCTGCGCAGGGTCAAATTTGGTGCCGAAAAGTCGCGAAACTTCATGAGTGTCTAAATACTTACAAAGTTATTATTAAATCATTATTCACCATATTTTAATATATTTCAGTAATATTTATGAAAAATGTATTGTTTTTATTTTTCGATATCATGTGTTGAGTACAATCAATATTTGAAACTTCGCGACTTTTTTTGGGCCAAGTTTGACCCTAGGTTAGAATCTAGGGAAAAAATTCTGAAAATATCTATATTATTTATAATATAAAAATTGAGGCACTTTGGCAACAGATCCAAAAACAAGCGTGCTTATAATTTCTGCTAGTGGTGTAGTTTTTTACACTTTTTCGTTCTGTCACTTTTTCCAGTGAACTGAGGCGCATCCTTCAATCTGGGATAAATGCTCAAATGGCGATCGAGCTGCTTACGATGACGAATTTTTCGACAGGGAAATAGCCATAGCACCTCCAGAGCCTAATTTTCTTAGTGATGAGGACTCTGGTGATGAAGACAGCTGCACAGCAGACAACCTTAGCCAAAGACAACTCCTTGCTCATGCAGAAGTAAGACTGAAACGTCCGAATGAAATGCTTGATGAGCCTGATTGTTTTACCATCCAACCATCAACTAGTAAACAGTTTCCTTCAACTTCTTTTGATGTTCAACCATCCACAAACGAGCAGTTTGCTGGTTCATCTATTCGAGGAGGTAGGAAACGTAAAGCAATTTCTCGACAAACGCTCAAACAATCTAAGAAATCTAAAAAAATTGAGGATGAGAAAAAGAAGAATAAAGATGAGGAATGGTTGAAAGGTGATTTGGTATACATGTCTGAGAAATTTCCTTCTGCTGATTACTGATTTTATGAAGGCCTCACACCTGTACAAATATTTGAGCAAATAATAGACGACCAAATTGTGAATCTCATCACCACTGAGTCAAATCGTTATGCTAATCAAAAGAATTACGGCTATCCTGAATTCTTGGAAGATGAGATGAGGTGTTTTCTGGGAATAATGTATTTTACTAGTTACCATCAAGTACCAAGTAAAAGACTGTATTGGGAGAAAAATTCGGATACAAACATTCCTATTGTGGCAAACTCAATGAGACGCAGAAGGTTTGAAGAA
>NC_046666.1:61958681-61972510 GCF_010883055.1 Belonocnema kinseyi | reverse complement strand
ACATTCAAGCTCTTTCTTGGTTAATAAATTCGGTTTTGGAATCTCTTCTAACTCCCAGAATCGACGAAGCGCCTCATCAATTACAATATTTGCGGAATGATGAACATTTATGTGAAAAGCTTGAACATTAGAAGTTTTAAGAGATCCGGAAAGTATCCAACCAAAAATCATGTTTTGCGCGACGAGATTTCTCGATTTGTCGTGACAAACGCCACTTAGTAATGTCTGACCAAACAGATCAGCACCGATCAACAAGTCAATACGATCATTGGATCCTGGTGTCGGATCTGCAAGATCCAATTCACGCAAGTTACTGGAAATCTCCATTAGCGTAAACTCCGCGGGAACATAAGCGGTGATTCTCGAAATCACGAAAGCTTGCGTCGTAAACGTGGTCGCACAAGACTTGGGATTTTTAATCGTAAATGAAACAGAATGCAAAACTTTATCAGATAAGTTACCCCCTAATCCTGAAACGGTAACGTCAAACTTTTTTCGTGGAAGACGCAACAATTGAACAACACTTTCAGAGACGAATGTAGCTTGAGATCCTTGATCTAAAAGCGCGCGAACATGTACACATCTACCATTAGGTGCTTCTATAATTACTCTAGATGTAGCTAACAAAGATGGCGAGCGGTTTTCCTTAGTTGCGTTGAGATGGACGAAATCGCATTCCCATTTTCTAAACTAGCTTTCGCTTCCATTACATTTTGAGTATGATCTGACAAATTCTTTGAATCATCCAAAAGACAGCTTGAACCATCCTTGTCTCGGTGCAAAAGGGAGTGGTGCGATTTTTGACAATGAGAACATAATCTTTTGCTTTGACACGCACGTCGATAATGTTTTCCTAAACAATTGAAACATCGTGAATTTGAGCGAATATAATCGTTGCGTTCATCCAAAGATTTATTTTTAAATATAGGGCATGCGTAAAGATTGTGCTCCTCTTTGCACAAAGGACAGCTTAGTTTGGATGAATTTTGATGGGCATGAATTCTTGGCCGAGAAGACTGCGCGGACGTACTTGCCCCTTTATTATCTGATCGCTTTTTAATATTTGATGTTACTTCTAGGGTACGAATACGCGTATCGAGAAATCTATTAAATTGCTCAAGGGAAGGAGGATCAGTTGTGTTGCACGTGGACATTTCCCATTGATCTCGTGAAGTTTTATCTAATTTGTTAATCAAGAGAAAAAACAACAAATCGTTTTCTTCATCGACCGAGCGTTTGAGATTTTTCAAAGCAGTTGTTACTGTCACAATTACGTTACGAATACTTTTCAAACTGCTTAACCAATCTGAAGTAATATCTGGTAATTCTACAATTTTTCTTAAATATTCGTAAATTAACGATTTACAGTTATTATAAGGCGTTTCTAAATCTTTCCAAATAGTTTGAAAGTTGTCTGACGTTCCCGGCTGGTTTTGCGCAACAATCAAAGCTTCCCCTTGGAGGCTTGCTTTTAAATAATGTAAACGTTCGGCATCTGAAAGAGACTCGTTTTCGATAACGAGAGAAGAGAATAAATCTCTAAAAGGAAGCCATTCGCAATACGTACCCGAAAAGACCGGAATCGAAATGCTGGGAAGCTTGAGTGCAGGCGCAATTTATCTATTGATAATCTGTTTAGCTTCATTACCTTGAGACGTCGAACCAGGCTCCGTATTCGGGATGCGTGATAAAATGTAGTCTATTACCTCTTCGTAGTTTTCCTCCATCCTGGCGAAAGAATCAGGATCGTAAGTATCTGGGTCTGGCCCCTCCTGGTCATCCACATCGGCTTCAGGAAGCGAATTCGACAGCAACAATGTGTGATTCGCCTTGCATCTTTCCCATAATTCCTGGAGATTCGACAAGCGTCCAACTAGAAGTGATCGAGGTGGATTTTCATTGGCCATGATGCGGTCAGCAATTCGATTTATTGATGCGTATAAGGAATCTTGCTCTTTGAACACTCGAACATAATCAAATTCTGCCATTGCGATAAAAGTAGACCAAAAACACAGATTTCAATGAAAATTCCACATTAACAATTAGCAGCGTCTTTTAGCAGCAGCGCGAGAGTCCAGCAACTGCGTAATATGGCAACACTTCAGCGTCTCACTATTTCAGACATAAGCAATGAAACTGTTCACTTTTTCTGCTATCCGTTATCGAAGGACCATGTTCTTTATAGTAGCAGTGGATGTCGACGAAAAAAAGTTTGAGTCACTTCATTGTTAATGTATTTATTAGACTAATACACAAAATATCCAAAACGCAACTCGGCAATACAAGTGGTGGCACACACAAAAAGGTTTTCACAAGCGACGTTAACATGCCAGAGATCAGAAAACGAATGAAAAAAAGCTTGCTCGCTCCGCGATCGATACCGAGACGCGCAAAACCGAGAACGCACGAACCCAGCCGACGGGTCGACGCTCAGGAGCGTTCAATAAAAAACCGGCATAATAATTTCATCTCAAACAGGTATTATTTTTCATAGTATTAATCGCGAAATTAATATATTTCAAATTATCATCCCATTCTTTATTGTTTTCAGCAATAGAAGTTTTGATGAGGTTTTTTAGCGTAGAGTGCATACGCTCAATATTACCGTTAGATTGGGGGTGAAATGCGGTTGTTTTTACATGTTGAATTCTCAGTGCTTCTTCAAATTGTTGCATGAGCTCGGATAGAAAATTTTGACCTTGGTCCGTTAGGATTGTTTTGGGGGCTCCAAATATATAGATGTAGTGGTCAATTAAATTATTAACAATTGATTCCGTAGTTTCATTTTCTAATTGTATTAATATTGTATTCCGTGTTAATCGCTCTTGTAGGCTTAATATATATTTGTTCCCTTTAGTAGTTTCTGGTTAGGGTCCAAAAATATCTAATGCGATTTTTTTGTTAGGTTTAGTAGGAATGTCTGGTATTATACTACTAGCTTGATTTGTGATTCTAGTAGTTTTTTGTAATTGGCAGATAGGGCAAGGTTTAACATATTTTATCACGTCATTATCCATTCCTATCCAATAACCTAATTTTTTTGCTGTATCTATTGTGTTTTTCTCTCCCAAATGTGTTGAGTGGGCTTCAATTATTATACTTCTTTTCTCTTCTTTTGTAAGTTCTCTAGTGTTCGAGAAACATAAGTAGAAACTGGATTCTCGATAATTGTTAGAAAGGTATTCTATCATCTTTTGAATTGTTTCTTTTTTTATTGGTGTGAATAAAGGGTCTCCAAAAGCTAATCTCACTAAAGTAAGTTTTCTGGATTTGATTTCATCAATTATCCATCCTAATGTTCTCAGCCATTCTTCTTCATTAAAGGGTGGCATTTCTTCCTTTTTTATGTATGTCCAAAATTTTCCTACAGAGTTAGATTTAACTTTAACTGTTCCTGTTACTGGATTTAATCTCCACTCTAAGAAATCTTCATATAATTTATCTTCTGCGAGATCTTCCCTTTGTTCGTCTAGAGTTGTCAAATAATTCTATATCAGGAAGTTCGTTTTCAATCTTTTCGATATCAATTTTTTCTAGAGTTTGCTCTAATAAATCCTTTTGAGTAATTGGAAATAGTCTGGACAAACAATCAGCTACTTTATTTTCCTTTACCTTTACATATTGGATTTCATATTTATACTCTTCTAACTGGATTCTCCACCTTAACAATTTCGAGCTAGGGTCTTTACAATTGTGTAGCCAAACTAGTGCTTTGTGATCAGTTTGAATCTTGAATTTATTTCCTAAAAGGTATTGTCTTAGGCGTTTAACAGTCCAGATTATTGCTAGAAGCTCCTTTTCGGATGTACTGTAGTTTTGTTCTGCAGGGTTTAAAGTCCGTGATATAAATAAACATGGGTGTCCATTTTGCGATAAAACAGCTCCTAGTCCTTGGTTTGAAGCATCTGTCGTAAGTGTAAATTGTTCTTTAAAGTTCGGAAATTTTAAGACGGGTGCTGTACATAGAGCGTCTTTATGTTTGTTGAAAACTTTTTTATATTCTGTTGTCCAATTAAAAGAAGTGTCTTTTCTGGTTAATAATGTAAGGGGTTTAGCTATTGATGAGAAATTTCTTATGAATTTTCTATAGTATCCTGTTAGTCCTAAAAATGATTGAATTTGTTTTACTGTGGTTGGACTCTTAAAATCCTGTATAGCTTTGATTTTTATAGCATTGGGTTTAACTCTATCTTTAGTTATTAAATGACCCTAATATTCTAATTCAGGTTTAAGATATTCGCATTTAGCCGGTTCGAATCTCAAACCAAGTTCGTTAATACGTTGTAGGACTTTAACTAAATTTCTGTTATGTTCTTTCAGGGTTGTTCCAAATATTACGATATCATCGATATATACAAAACATTCCTTTCCTATTAATCCTCTGAATGCGTTATCCATCATCCTTTTAAAAGTTGCCGGTGCTTTGTTAAGTCCAAAGGGCATTCTATTATATTCGAAATGTCCTTGAGAATTAGAAAATGCTTTATATTTTTTGCACTCTTCTTTCATGCGAATTTGATAAAAGCGAGCACTCATGTCTAAAGCGGAAAAGAATTTAGCTTTTCCTAATTGATCTAAGATATCATCTATGACTGGTAACGAGTAAGCATCTTGGTCGGTATCTTTATTTATTTGTCTATAGTTTATGACCATTCTAAGTTTATTTCCTTTTTTTGGGACTACCCATAACAGTGAGTTAAATGGAGATTGAGAATGTCTAATTATTCCTTTCTTTAATAATTTTTTAGTTTCTTTCAGAGCAAATTCTCTATGTTTTTCTGTTGTAGTTTTTGAATCCTTTCATTATAATTTGCTTGCTGGCTTGTAAACTGTTTTGCAGTATTATTTTCTTTGGTTTGATAGTAGTTTTCATCTCGAGATTCTATTTTTTGAATTACTTCGTATTGCAGGTCGTTTGATATTTTCTTTAAGATCCCTAAGTTATTTATTATAGGTGTCGTAATTTCACCGTTTTTTATTTTATAAATTCCATCGGGGATTCAACTGTTTTTTCTATCCAAATTTCATTATCGTTGTCTTCAACTTGCAATCTGAACACGTGTTGTGTATGAGGTGCTATATAATTATCATTATCATGTAGCGGTAATTTTTTATCATCTAATATCAAGAAGTTTGGTGTGATGGCGTACCTTGGAAATTAAAAACAAAGTGGATTTAATATGTGAAAAACATGTTTTTTAGAAAAATACGGCATGTATACCGCTTCTTCAGAAATATGTTCGTTTTTTCTCATTACAAATGTCTTTTTAAGTTTAAAAGGTTTTACATTTTCTGGTATCTGACGTTTTTTAATAAGATTTATTGATGCTCCTGTATCTACTAATAAGTAGTATTCGTTTCCTCGTCGGTTTCTTCCACTCATGGATTGTAATCGTCCGCTGACTGCAGATATTCGGCTTGGTTCTCGTAGTCCATTTGTTCTTGAATTTCTTCTGTTGACATCGTTTCGTTTTCCAGTTCTTCCTCTGTTGTTTGGATATTCCTTACTTTTGGTGGTTGTTTTGAAAATTGTCCTGTTTGAAAATTTACATTTTTTGTCGTACATTGATTTGCGATGTGTCCGAAATTGCCGCATTTATGGCATTTCATTTTCCTCCTTTCACTTAATGCTATATTATAGTTATGTGTTGGGTTGGTGTAGTATTATCTTGATGCCGAGGTGGTTGTACTGGTCTAGGTTGAAATTTGATTGATGGTACTTGTCGAGCAGGTTGTGACTCCTTTAGCAACATTTCTGTTTCCACTGTATGACTTCGTGCTTCTAATAAACTAGTAGATTTTAATAACTTCACCTGGAGTCCGATTTCCTTTTTTAGATTAAGAAGATATCTATTAATGCTTTCTTCTTCTATGCTTAATCTTACCCTTCTCTCTGTTTTATTGATGTGTTTTGATTGGACAGCATAATTAAGCTCGCTGGTCATTTGTCTGAATCGTAAACTAAAATTTTGAACTGTTTCTGTGGGACCTTGTTTACAAGATTCCAGTTTACTTTTTAATGCTAACACACAACTAGTTTGTTTTAAGTTTTGTCTCAAGGAAGTATAAAGGTCTTCAAAAGAGTTTATAGGTGTATAACGTGTTGCTTTCTCTGCTGTACCTTGTTTTTTTTTGCTAAAATTAAATCTAAGAGTAAATTGGGTTGGGTACATCTATGCTTAGCTTTTTAAAAATTTTTAATAAAGTCCTCTACTCCAATATCGTCTTGGCCATTAATGGTTCTTATCGTTTCAATGGCTAGTTTAGTGTTAATTTTTTCCTCATCTGCAGCTTGTAATTGGAGTGATTTCAGTTCTTCTTTTTCTGTTAGTAATTGTTCATTTCTTGATCTACGACGTTCTATAGCTTCTCTTTCTTCCTCTTCCTCGGTTAAAAGTTGATAAGTTTCTCTTTTTCTATGTGATTGTATATTTCTAGCAAAGTATTGATTCATTTCTTCATTTTCTAGGTTATCTCTGTTTGGTAATTGAGATACTATTACTTTCGTTTTCGTTTTCAATCATTGGGATATGGTTGGTTTTACTTTCATTTCTAGTACGCTGTCAAGGTCTTCTGTCAGTTCGGGTTCTACAGTTGATTTTACATTCTCTTTTGGTTCACTTTCTCTATTTGAGTCTAGGTCGTTTGTTAATTCAGGTTCTTCTTTGTCTGTTTCAATGTCACCTTTTTAGCCTAATCTTCTCACTATTTTTTGAATTTCTAGGGTCCTATTTTGGTTTTCTATTCGTAGAGCTACCATATTAGCTGTTTAGGTCTCCATGTTGTTCCACATTCTTCTTGCCATCTCTTCATTCATGATGAAAGGAAAAGATTTAGAAGGGTTTGCGGATTGCGTACCTGAAATTTTGGGAAATAAGTCTGTTTCGTCTGTATCGTAGTCCTTTCCTTGATTATTACGATATTCTAGGGACGTCAGTGTGCTTAATTTTAATTTGTTCTTTGTGACGGGTGTTTTAGTGTCGCGATTTTTGTGGTGTGCCTACTACTTTGATATTCGTCGACTAGTTGCTACAAACTAATCGGCCATACCAAAGTACCGCAATGATTTTGTTAACGGTGAAATGTCTGTAGTGCTAGGATTATCTCAACGTAAACTGATAAACTTTACTCCACCGGAGATAGAATTAACTTTGATTCTATCTCCGTCGCCTTCCGCAGTCCGCAGAGGGGATTTATTCTCTAATCAGTTTAACTATTACTAGAGTGTATACATATGCTTACTCTCAGAGATTGGTGTTGATCTTCTTTCCGTGAAGTTCTTGTAATTAATTCTTCAAAATTGGTGTTAATCTTCTTGTCTGCAACTGCCTGTAGAATTCTTTAATACTTATTAAATTTCAGTGTTGAATGTTGACGCCTCGTCAGTTGTCCAACGCTGCTGCGAAGATGCGCCTTCCGCCTGATTGCGGGCCTCGTTCAAAAAAATTTTTAGTTTGGGTTTACGTTGAATAGTGCCTACTTAATTCAGCAACTAGTTTTACCCATCCAGTTTTTCTTGATTTTTAACGAATCTTTCCTTAGATAAGATCCGGAGTTTTTCTCAGTTTCGTGAATCTCCACTTGCAATAATTTCGTAAAATTATTAATTTTGGAAAGTGAGTTACGTAAAATTCAATAGTGGTTCGTCAAAGACAGTGTCCTTTTGAATCCTTATTTAAAGGAATCGTTTTACACTGTCCTGTCACGGTCGCCAAAAATGTTATGCCGAATAAGTTAGTTTTATGTTTTTAAAAAAGTAGTCGAGTCATCAAACGGTACTCGACTTCTTTTATTCAGCAAGTATCCAATTTAGAATGCAAGATTAGAAAGAACTGAGTTGCGTCAGCCATTACATAGAACTTGGAGCGTTTTATACTTCAAACCTACTCGGTGGTTGTTTACCAGTACAATGATAAAAAACGGGGAGTGTACCGCTTATATAGTGCCAATATTGGTAAAATATGGCAGCAGTGTCGATAAGGATTTCAGGAATCACGATGATGTAATGGAATTTTGTTTACCCCAGAAATTGTTTAACATTATATGAAATATGACGCCCCTATCGGCAAATATCAGAACAGGACGTTTAAATAATTTAGTTCACATAGATAATGATTCCAGGAATCGACCATGATATCATCAGAATGTAATTTTGTTTACCGAGAATTGTTGCGAAAAACTTCAATTCCGAGAATAGCAGGTATTAAATAGTCTAATATTGCGATATCGTATATCATATCATCTCCTATTCCATATTTTTGGGGCTTAAAATATCCATTTCCATGATTTTTAAGTATTGATTTTCAATATCGATAGTGTGGATAGTTCAAAACTGTAATTCGTTAGTCAGTGCAAGGAGCAAAACCAATTCTACAGCCTTCTGCGCTCTAGCCGCAAGTTTTCTATTTATACGGAAAATCTGTATCCAGAACTGCCCCTACCTATGTACTAAATAAATCTCAGTACTTCCGGGGTTTTGGGGTCGCTTAATCCGAATTTCAAGTAAAAATTCGAATATTTAAAATGGCGCATCCACTATGGTGGACGAAAATACAAAAAGGTTCAATTTGGATAAATCTCGGTACTTACGGGTTTTTGGGGTCGCTTAATCCGAATCTGAAGTCAAAATGTGTAAATTCTACTAAGTCAACAGTATGATCTACTTTGTATGATTTAGTCTGTTCATTTTGAATTTTCCAATCTTGAAGTACCAAGCTTTCTCCAAATCGAGCCATTTTTTGTATTTTGGTCCGCCATTTTAGTTTTTGAAATTTTGACTTCAGATTCGGATTCAGCGACCCCAAAATCCCTAGGATACAAATTTTCAGGATAACAATTTCTGTTGTATATCAACTTGCACCTTTTATAAGTGCATATTTGATATTCTTGTCTAGTAACATATTTGCTTCTTTGTCTAAGTTTTCTAGAAGATTGGATTTGATAATCGACACGTGTGGGATCTAATTATTTTTTCAACGCAAAATGTAATGCGTCATTGAAAATAACCTCGAAGTTGTTAAGGAAAAAATTCTTGTCAGAAATGGTGCAGTAAAAAATTTAAGACGTCATTACGAATATTCTGGAAACTTAGCACGAACCACTAGAGCTGTAGAATATCAGTAAGGTAGGTTCTTATATTCTCTGATAGCAATATATCACCTCTTTGGTTTAAAGTTCGGGAAGATTCAACATTACAGAAAAAAATTTGACCGATGAATTAAATTACTTAGCAATAAATCCTCCTTGATTTTTCATATAGTTATATACTATAAAGAAGCATAAGTGGAAAATTATAAAAAATTTCAAATACTTTATTATATTGAAATTTATTATTTTTTTTATTTTTAATATTTAATAGGCGAAACTGACCTTTCTAAATAAGAGATGAGGAACGCGCATATATCTATTGATAAAAAAGGTATGTGACTTCATCTCAAATGTCATTCTGTGCCACAAGGAGCGATAAGAGCTAGACAGAGCAATCGTAATAATAATTTTTTTAAGTTGACAAACGTCCGTGAAAAGTCTGGACTCAAATTCATGCTAACTTATTTCTCTTTTAAATCTCTGAATTGTTTGTATTATATTATTACACATACCTCGTGGACTATTGACTAAGAAAGTGAACTTTTGTGAGCAGTATGTATCACTAAAAATAAAAATCAGTAAAAAGAACTTTCTCAGTCATCCCAGCTTCATCTATATTTTTAATTAACACTGCTTCTCTTTTTTATTTCTTGAATTTCCTGTTTCCCGTTTTGAAATTGCAATTAGGTGTTGAATTCTATTTTTTCTTATGCCTTTCCTTCTCTCAGAAGTTCATTAAAAAGTCTCAACTCAATTAGCATTTTCTTGCAAAATGTTGTATGCCTTATACATAAATTTAATCTTTTAGATCTCTGGCTAACTCTTCCGCAGTTAGGCTGTCGTACTCATAAAACTCATTAGACATTTCGGCGTGGATGACGCATATACCTTAGTGTAACCAATACCTAATAATAAATTCATTTAAAATTATCAATAACAATACACCGCGACACTTAAAATTGTCATGCATATTTAAATAATATATTTGCTGGAGTTAACCAATAACCCCCACAGTAAACTATATTGCAGGACAAGTTATAGAAGTAATCTATAATGTATATTTAAAAATTAAATTTATTTATGTTGATACTGTACTTACTAAAGAAAAATCTCAATTCAGATTTGCATTTATTTCTATAGAAATGAATGGAAACCTGAATTGCATAACATCAAAACGAACACAGCTCTCATGTTCTGTAGCAAATTTTTTCGTCTCGATATACATATCGCCACATAATGAGGACGCTATTCACTGGGAAACTACACGAAAGTATAATAAACTGGAAAATATTACTAACCTGTGTTTAAAATTTTTTTTGCGCTCGTAGGAAGAAAAAATGATGCAAGGTGACAAATGTAAACGATGCAAACGAGACGTGAGCGCGGGTTGGCGCGAGTCCACCATTAGCCGCGATCACGTGATCACGGCTTCGATCTCGACTTCACTAATTAAATAGTGAATTAAACCACTAAATAATAGTGAAATAAAATCCACTAATTGGAAATAGTGAAATTATCACTATTTTCACAGTAGAAGACCACTAATTCGATAGTGAAAAGCCAAAAAATCACTATTTCAGCAGTGAATCATTCAATCATTAATTCAATTGGTGAAATCTTCACTATTTCAAATTTAGGGAGTGTATTGAATTTCCATTTACTGTTAAATTCAGCTCCTACAGTAACTTGTTTCGTTAATGATACATTAAGTTACACGTAGTTGCAAGCATCATTTGATTTTGATGTACGTAACATATTATAAAATTTATAAAAACTTTTTCACAGACTCCATATTATTATAACCTCCACCAGGATACTTTAATCATAATTAAGGAAGGTACCCCAACCCTTACTTACCGATTTTGATGATTTTCGGATATGTTGAAACATTGAAACAACATTGACAAATAATTGATACGTATTTTTTTATCAGCGGAAAAACATCTAAGGGGTGAAAACAGCCCTCAAAAGTTCACCCTCAAAAAGTTTTTTGTAAATATTTTTTTTATAATCGTAAAAACAAGTGTGTAATAATCCTTATAAAAAGTGTAACCAGTTATGGTGGATGTCTTTTTGGGGCAGCAACCCCTATGTTTAATAGGCGAAAAATTGAAAAGTTTGCCATCAATTTCTGCAGTAAAAACTTAAAAAATTGTTTAATTATGACAAAATATTTATATTTATAAAGAAAATAGAAAAATAAAGTTAACTTTTTTCTGCATTTTTAATAAAAAATGTTCTAGTGGGTAAAACCACTCCTATTACTGAAAATTAGTATTTAGAAAATACGATAGTTTAAAACTGAATTTTTCATTAATGCTTATAAAAAGTGTAAGAAATTCTGGTGCGTTTGACTTTTTGGGGGATGAAACCCCTATTTTTAATAGGTGAAAAATTGAAAAATTGACATGAGTTTTTGCAGTGAAAATTAGTTCAGTTGTGAACAAACATTTATGTTTAGAAAGAAAATTGAAAAATAGAGTTAACCAGTTTCTTTGTTTTTAATGAAATTATAGGAATTGCAACCGCTCCTTCTAATCAAAATAGACTGGGAAAATTGATATGAATTTGTATTAAAACTCGTAATGACAAAAATCTTATTTTCATAAATAATTGATAAAAAAAGAAAATTATATTTAATCTACTTTAAAAATCATTTTTTGTTCATTTATTTTCGTACATTTTTTTGATAGAATGCGGCACACTTAATAATATCAACTTTTATGAAATTTTATAAAATTTAGAAAAAGCGGTTTTTTAACATTTTTTATTTTTTAAAGTGTGAACAGTAATGATAACTATCAAAAAATGTTCAAAACATAGGGACTTTTTACACCAGCTACAATGTGTAATTGAATCATTTTGACAGCCTTAAATTTTAAATTTTGAACTAAAAGAATACCCAAAACTAAAATCAACTGGATTATCAAAATTTTCCGGGTTTTCTTTGAGATATCCACATTTAAGCCAAGAATACTTAATAAGATTTAAATATCTTGGCGACGTAAAGTGGTTATGAACCAATGACTGAAGCTTAATAATATTGTTTCTTGAATATAAATTCATACAGTAATCTATTAAAATATCATTATTAAAAAAACGTCGAACAAAGTTTTTCCGCACTTGAAATCCGTGTACATCCAATGATTGGATTCTTCCTGTTGTTCTAGTTAGAATTTTTATAACATTAACGATCTTATTTTATGGTCTTTTAATTATATTTTATTATTACTTAAATGAAGTTAATTTTCCAGATTTAGGTGCTTCTACGTATACATTTTTAGGTTTAAACAATTGAAATTCCACAATTGGTCCAAATTGGCCAGATTTTTCCTTTAAAACTAAAAACAGAGGTGACAAAGGTTTTCCTTCACCTGATATCAGTGGTCTGACTTTCGTCTTCCACCGTAAGTGTTCTCTCGGAGTGCATTTCTAATTGAAATCCACTTTGATCTGTATTATATGAATTATGAATTCCAATTTCTTGAATAGCTTTTTTAACACAATTCTTGCGGGCTATTTTAAATGTTGATAACCTATGTTTTGAAACTTTGAATCTAAAATCTTCACACCCCAAGTATTTTTTCGCATGTAATGTCCAACGACGCAAATATTCATCATGCACGATAAGACCGTCGTCAACGGCAGATTTGAAATTTTGTAATACGTATTCACAAATTCGAGGAATTTTTTCGAGAAATTTCTTCTCTGTATGTACCACCTTAGTTGAGTGTGTGTGTGTGTCCAACGCAGAAGCTGACTCATAGAAGATACCCTTTTGTATTTATTTTTCACACTTTCAAGACTCAAATTTTTTCTTTTCCCACTCCTCCAATAAATTCAATGCTCTTCTTTATAATGAAAAGATAAATATTCTCTATCTTCTTTACACTGATTTGTTGAAAATTCTACAGGAGGAGAAAAATGATGCATTATTTCGTCCTCGATAATTTGTGCATCAGGATTATTTCTCCTGGAAATCTAACGATTCTTCTGAAATTATTTCTACGTCGTGAAATTCGTTCATCGAATCTAATAAAATATTTTTTATCTTTTCGACTAACTGATTTTCTTTATAAGTAGTTGGGTTATTATTCGGTAATTCCAATATTTGAAAGTATGCCAGCAATAAATTGATTACGTTTAAAGGATCAATTCTCATCCTGAATACTACAAACATATTTAACATTTCATAATAACCAGAACCTTAAACGCATACATTATATAAATAAAGGTTGTCTGAAAGTATCTATGCACCTACATTTAACACGAAAGTATTAATTTTCTATAAAACTTATCTCGTTTTCAATGAAAAATAAATTTGCACGTTTATTTTGCGGATATATAAAGAATATAATTTACTTTTAAAAAATCACAGTTGTTTTGTAAATACGTGATTTAAAAAAATTGATTGTCTAATTTGTGCTACAAAGTATATATATTTTCACAAATGAAAAATGATTATAAAAAAATAATCAAAAAGAACTAATTTTATGATCATCTGTATGCAAATATATCAATAAGAATATCTGTAACCGTTTTACAATATACTTTAATCTAATACCATGAAATATTTTACTTTATCTATTGGGTTAAGTACTTTTGTGAATAGTTTGTGTAAATGGAATAAACGATATACATTAGAAAGGGGGAGGGTCGGTAAGGCCGGTTTTTGGCCTAATTTATTTTTGGACCAAAAAATCTGAAAAAATCATGGTAGTATCTTATAAGTATCCCGAGTC
>NC_046666.1:61957449-61958581 GCF_010883055.1 Belonocnema kinseyi | reverse complement strand
ACTTGTTGTACGTTTAGGGCTCGTAGGTTTCTGTGTACTTTGGTTATATTGTCGTAGGTTTAGTTCTTGAAGGTTACTGTGTACTTAGGTTAACTTATCGTATGTTTAGGGGTGCAGGTAACTGCGTATTTATGTTAACGTGACGTGGGTTTAGGGATCACAGGTTACTGTGCAACCCAGGCACGCAGTCGGATCGTAGAACAACTCGGTTGCCCATCGTCATTACGTGTAATGCCCTGGTTGCAACCAAACGTTGTAAGCTGACGTGATAAAGTTCATTGACCCAAAAAACCTTCACATGAATTTTTTCAGATTTTTTTTGAAGAATTTTCAAAATTGACCCTTAAAGGATCTTAAATTGACCTCAATAGGACCTTTTTGGTAAGACACATGATATATTCGAATTCAGCGGTCCAGAAAATATACATATAATTTTTCTCAGATTTTTTTCTTGATTCACCGCGTTTTGACCTACAAATGACCTTGAACATGGCGCGATAGAGGTTAAGGAATGCCACATTCGTCATCAGCGACCCCGAAAACCTATAACATTTTTTTCAGCGTTTTTTATCGATTTGACTTTCAAGTGACCTTGAACCTGACGCGGTAAAGGTCAACGGATACCATGTTCGTAATCAGCGACCCCGAAAACGTATAACGTATTTTTTTAATTTTTTCAGCGTTTTTTATCAATTTGACCTTCAAATGACCTTCAAATGGTCTTGAACCTGAAGCGATAGAAGTCAACGGACGCCAGATTATTCTACCGTTTTTTCTCGATTTCACTTTCAAACGACCTTCAAATGGTCTTGAACCTGACGCGATAGAGATCAGCGGATGCCAGATTTGTAATCAGCGGCCCCGAAAACCTATAACATATTTTTTTTCTACTTTTCTCCCGTTTTTTCTCGATTTGACCTTCAAATGACCTTCAAATGACCTTGAACCTGAAGCGATAAAGGTCAACGGATGCCAGATTTGTAATCAGCGACCCCGAAAAAATATAACATATTTTTTTAGCGTTTTCTCACGATTTGACCTTCCCATGACCTTGAACCTGACGCGATAAAGGTCAGCGGACACCAGGTTCGTAATCAGCGACCCCAAAAACCTATAACATATTTTTTTTAAT
>NC_046666.1:61942242-61957349 GCF_010883055.1 Belonocnema kinseyi | reverse complement strand
AATTCAGAATCAGCGATCCAAAAAAACTATAACGTATTTTTTTTTCTACCGTTTTTTCTCGATTTGAACTTCAAATGACCTTGATCCTGATGCGACAGAGGTAAATGGATGGCAGATTCGTAATCAACGACCGCGAAAACCTATAACATATTTTTTTAATTTTTTCAGCGTTTTTTTATCGATTTGACTTTCAAATGACCTTGAACCTGACGCGATAAAGGTCAGCGGACACCAGGTTCATAATCAGCGACACCAAAAACCTATAACATATTTTTTTAAATTTTGTTACCGTTTTTTCTCGATTTGACCTTCAAATGACCTTCAAATGACCTTGAACCTGAAGAGATAGAGTTCAACGGATGCCAGATTCGTAATTAGCGACTCCAAAAACCTATAACGTATTTTTTTTTGATTTTTTTACCGTTTTATCTCGATTTGACCTTCCAATGACCTTGAACCTGACGCGATAAAAGTCAAAGGACGCCAGATTTGTATTCGGCGACCCCGAAAACCATAGTAAACCCGAGCTAACCTCAGAATACATGTTTAAGAGTGTCAAATCTCTCGAAAATACAGTTGGTGGGTAGTGGTGTTTCCTATATTTGTAGGGGTGGGGGTGGATGGGGGGTGGAGGGTAGTCCGTTTAGCGTGCAATCATAGACATGGAAATTAAACTGATATCTTATGCTTACCAAAACTTTTACGATATATATAGGAAAGATGACACATTTGATGAGGTTATATTTTTAACTTTGTTTTTTAAGTGTTTACACTTTCAACCAGAAAAATTTCAAAAACTGAATAGGACAAAAAAGACCTTGCCTGTTACTGGGTTACTGACAAGGAAAGGTCCCGAGGTGTACCTCGCCGATTTCTTTCATCTTGCGATATGTTGTAGTACATCAAAAAATATTGACACGTATTTTTTTTGAGTGGTAACTCGTCGATTTAAGGGGTGAAAATCGCCCTAAAAGTTCACCCCTGAGAACAGTTTTTTTCTCAATATCTCATGAAATATTTAAAGTTTTTGAATAAAATTTATGTCAAAATCTTTCTTTTGAAAATGTGCCCCTATGATCACAGTTTTTGTGCAAAAGTTTTGTAATCCCTTATTTTTTGGGGGGGGGGGGGGGTAAATTTTCCATTTTCTTACTATTTCTCAATAGAAATTTTATAAAAACAGCTCGATTGGGTTAAAAATTGAAGTTTCATGAACAAAATAGAAATATTTAGTTGAAGTGTTTTTCCTTTTGTCATTTTTAATTGTTTATAAAAAATTATTTAAACAAATTGTCGAAAATTTTATTTAAAAAAAACAAACAATTGTGCCAATCGATTTTACGAAAAAAGTCGGGAAAAAGACCTCCAAAATGTTTTTTCGTCAGACTTCAATTTGATCATGTAAAATTGTTACAAACAATTAGAATTTTTCAAAACTTTAATTTAGAAAAAATGATTACACCAATCGATTTTACGAAAAAAATCAAGAAGACAATTCCCTTGGCGTTTTTTCATCAAACTGTATTTTGCTGGTGTAAAATCGCAGCGATTCTTGAACAGTAAATGTTTAAGATTTTTTCAGTATTTTACATATTTGTTAGCATTTACTTGATGCACCAACTCATCTTACACTCCAGTTTCATAAGTTGGGAGTATTTTAAGATAAAATCTAAATCATTAACTTTGCACACGTGTATTACAAGCTGACTGCAACAGTTGATATATTAGAATCAATGTTTCCGAAAATGCGTGAAAAAAGGATTAAAAATAGTATGGGCATAGTATTTACTTTTAATTAATTTATTATTTTCAAGATATAAAGTTGTGGATAAAAAGTACACACATAGTATTAGTTGCTTTTATCCAGAACTTATTATTATGAATGGTTTCTTCAGCAAACAATGTTTTCACAATTATTATTTGAAATGACAGTGGTATAAATAGGTTATTTATGAAAATTAAAAAAATTAAACTGTGTTAGGGTTTATATGTGGAACAATAATGATAATCATTTTAAAAGTGTTTTAAACATAATGCTTTTTTACAACAAGAACATCGAATAATTGCAATATTGGAACAAACTGGGATTTCGCAATGAATATTAGATTGCGATCCAAAAGCAAAGTCGACTGGATTTTCAAACTTTTTCGGCTCTACATCAGTGTAATCACTTTTATACCATGAATATTTAAATAAATTTATGTATCTTGGTAAAGACAGTTGGTTGTGCACTAATGATTGAAGCCTAATAATATTATTTCGTAAGTGAAGATTTAAATCTTCATCCATTAATATAACGCAGTCGGAAAAGTGACATCACAGAAAAAAGTAGAGGGTCACTCATGTTGCGGCTCAAATGAAAGTTGGTGTCATTTGGAACTTGAGCTCCTATAGATACCTGTAGAGACCTAAATGGGTTTTTAGAGCGCACTTGAAAAGAACAGCATCAACATCATCATAGCCCATTCACAAGCCAACCGCTTGCAAAGTCGGGTTGTCAAGTTAGCGATTTACAGAATATGTCGGCAAAGCAAACACAAACGATATTAATATTTATTCATTTTATTTCGTACTTCTTAAAGTTCACTTATTTTATAATTTTTAATACAAAATTGGTGTAAGTCTACACCACCTTTAAATTACCATGATTTAAAATCATTGGTCAATTAATAATTGGAAATGTAATGCGATTTTATTAATTATAAGTGAAAATTCATTACTCAGCTAACCCATTTTTAACCTACTCTTAAAAGTTATGAAAAATGATAGTGCATATGCAGTATCAAAATGCATACAGTTCTATTACTTACTTTATAAAGTTGAAAATATACTTATGGTATTTTCTTGAAATAAAAAAAAAAATTCAAAAGGGTTAATGTAAGATTCCCTTTTTAATAATTGAATACAGGGCCGGCGCTAACTAATTTGCCGCCCTGTGCAAGCTTGACACTATGCCGCTCCATAATAATAATAATAATAAATTTAAAAAAAATGAAATTAAATTTTTTAATTTTATAATCAACTCATCAAGCACTTGACGTAGTCCGCGGCTAATATAGAAAACACCGGGGTAAATTTTGAAACTTTTGAGAACGCAGCTATGTTCATACGTTATAGTTTCACACTTGAAGTATTCTTCTTTTGAGAAAAAAAAATCTTCTTTCGAGTATATAACAAATGAGCTGTAACAAAACAGAGCCCGCTATTTTTCTGTGGAGTTTAATCAAACATATAATAATAAATTAATTTTATTTGCACGAAATATCATATTAGGGAACTGCATACATCAGATCACTTAACTGCGTTTAAAGCATGCTTCAGTGACTGACGATACCAACCTACACAGCCCCCTGTATAAATATTTGCCGAAAAAATTCTAATTTAAACTAAAAATGCTTTAGCCTGAGGTTTTTCTTTTTTAATAATTAATAGTATTCGTTTGACGGCACAGAATCCGCCAAATGACGATCGGTGAAAATTTTAGCGCAATTTTGTGTATATAAAACATACCTGGTAAAAAGATGATTTTTCGAAGTCAAAGTCATCTGCGTCAAGCTCAATTTTAGTAGAATTGCACTTTTCGAGCTTTGATTGCAGCAAACTCAGGTACGAGTCCTTTATAGTCCAAATTTTCACCAAGTTTGTGCTCAATTGAAATAATTGCTAAGTCCACTGAACGCATATCGCTCATCGTAGATCTTAAGTAGGTTTTAATTAATTTTAATTTTGAAAAACTGCGTTCGCCACTAGCCACGGTGATCGGAAGAGTAAGTAGTATTCTGAGGGCAACCGCGACGTTGGGATAGCAGTCGATCCCAATTTCAACCACGTGTTGTAACACATTGAACGGAGTCAGTGATACTGTTTCATCAATTGAATGTGATAAAACTTGTAGTTCGTCTGGGAGTTGTTGAGCGTCAATATCCTTTAGATCTTGGTGAATTAAAAAAGTTTCCAATTTTGTGCAATTATCCAGTAAAACAGTTAGTGACATATGTTTCAACGCACTTATGTCATACAGAAAAGAGAAGTGTGAATTGTGAGCTTGTAATTGATTAAATCGCTCTTTTATGGAAGATATTGTCACATCCAGTGTTTGAAAAAAGAAACCTACTTTGAGTCTTGTTTTAGGATCCTGTACTGCTTGATCTTCTGACTCATAATCAAACTGTCTTTTCTGCCGCCGTGGTCGAACGTTTTGAGCACTTTTGAAATCCGAATCAACGCCTAGTATTTCTGCAAGTTCTTTAGCATCAGTTATAGTACTTGCAAACCCGTCGTCACTTCTATACGATTCCAAGTACTTTAAAACTCATTTTAGTTCATTTTGATAGCACTTGATAAATTGGTATCAACGCTTTGAAGCAATTTGCTCGCAACATTTATGTGATTCAAAATATTATGCCATGTTATTAGACAACACAGAAATTTAAAATCAGAAATAGCTGACGCCAAGCACTCAGAAATCCAGTTTCGAAATTGCAACCGTTTCCTCTTCCTCTGTTATCTCGACTTTTGTTACTATTAAAGCTGCGTCGCTATCTAATGATCCATCATGCAACCCGCTTTCAAAATATTTGTCTTGACAAGTTGAAGTCGATGGCGATGAAATTTTTTCATTAGTACTAACGCTATCACTAGTATCAACCGTAACATTACTTGTTTTTAAATACTTTTCAAAAGAACCACCTTCTCTTTCCAATTTCGCCTCTTTTTCCGCTCTTCTTTTTCGATACTCGGCACCCGAAAGCCGAGTACGTTTGTCTTGCAACATAATCAAAAGATTTTTCACACCGTTAAATAATATTGAATGAATAATGCCAAACTTATTCTAATTTACATTATACTGATGAACCGAATACGAACTACTTCGCGGTTTGTAAGGAACTGAACTATTTTACTGTCGAAATGAACCACGAAATCACGTACTTATTCTGCGTGAGTAATAGGTGTTTATAAACACCGCCGGACCGGCGACGTTTTATAAACACTTTTAACATTGAGCGAGGCATCGGGTCTAAATACTTGGAAATGTCATTTGGAAAAATATTCGACTAATAAGCATTATTCTATTAAACTTAAACTTTTACAGGAATTTATCAAATATTAAACTTTGGTGAAATTCCATTTTTCTCTTTAACAGAAATGTATCATTTACCTTTCAGCAGTTCAAAATATGTTCAAATTATATAATAACTATTTCACGTGTGACAGGGCGACAATCTGCCGCCCCTACAATTTTGCCGCCCTGTGCAGAAACACAGTTTGCACAGTCGTCGCGCTGGCCCTGATTGAATATTACTGATAATGTCCTATTTATAAATGTGAGCATACATAATAAGTTTATCGACCAATGAATTAAGACGAATATTTTTTGCATATGAATCAGTGCTCCCAATTTTGGAAACTTTTGGAACTGCGCATGCGTCGCGCTAGCGACACGATTTGTCGCTTTTAGCGCGCGCAATTTAAATTATATAAATATTCAAATGTTATATTTATAATAAATAATGATTGGGAAATGCTACGAAAGTAAGTTATTAATCCTAAAATAGATTTTTTGAGTGACAGATGAAAAAATATTGTGATTTTATTGCAAAATACTTTTTTAATTTTGACTTCAGAAAAAATATCAATTTATTTTTAGCAACTTTATTGATTTTATTTTAGGTCAAATAGTTGTGAATAAAAAAATAAAAATTAGGAACTCGACAGAGACAAGATTAATCATTGAGCTAAAAAAAAGATTTCATTCTGTGAACTCGAAATTCACAACGCCTTTTTAATTAAAATCGAATTAAATTTTTATCTGTCACTTCAAAGTCTTATTTTAGGATTAAGAAATGACTGTTAATGAATTTCCTAATCATTATTTATTATCAATATCACATTTGAATGTCGACACTATTCAAAATCAGCCCTCCAACAGTAACCAATCGTGTTGCCGGCGGGACGCAAGCGCAGTTCAAAAAGTTCCCAAGGTTGGAAGTGCTGATATGAATAAGCCTTTATATTTAAAAATTTGCTACATAACCTGTAAACGATATTTATCAATTCATTATATCTATTTAAATTGCAATAATAAATATTATAAGTTAATTATGTTCATTAAATTATGTCCATCAGAGTTCGATGACATATGTGCTTTAAGGTAAATATTGTGTTACTAATTAAAAATAATGTCCAAGTGGGCAAAGCAAAAAATAGGTTCTTTAGGAATAGGCTCAATTACATTTGAGACCCTTTCGTACCCCAAGTGTGGTATCATTTAGAGCTCATTTATCGTTTTGGGTTCCTTTTCAGCAAGTGGGGTTCATTTTTGTTGCAGCTCCTTTGGAATCAAAAATTTGTTCCAATGGAAACTTCAGTTTTTTCTGTGATAATTTTTCCAAATTCTGAAGCCAAATACATCCAACGGTTGTATTTTACTCGTAGTTCCTGTTGGAATAATTTTTAAAGTTATTTCTTTATCCATAGGTTTTACGTTTTCCACCACAGAAGGGCCATCTCCACTCCAGGAGTCAATCAATAGTACACTTGATGAAGCAACATTTGGAAAGTACACTCAATTTACAGTGTTTTTATTTTTTTTTCAGGATAGGAATAAACAACATTGAATATACCTTATGTACTAATTTTATAGTGTAACTCGATTCCAGTCAAAAAGTAATAATATTTAAAGTAATTTGATTATTGAAAAAATAATTTATGTTTTACCGTTATTTTATCAAAAGTATTGAAAAAGTTGAAAATCAAAGTAAGATAATTAATTTTTTTTATTTTACCGGCAAAGTATAGAACAATTATGAACTTTGAATTACGTCCGAAAAATGAAAAAATTCTATCAAATAGAAAAAATAAGAGAATACGGGTGGGTTTAGCTACAGGCTTTATTTTTCATAATTGGTTTATGAAATAAAAATCTTTTTAATCCCCGAAGTAGAATCGATTTTTAAAAAATGGAATCACTTAACACTTTGGAAAATAAAAAAAATATATTTTAAAATATTGTTTAGTTTTATAAAGCCCCAACTGAAGGAATCTGCTGTAATTTCACTATAAATAGTTTATCTCGTTTTTCCGAAAGTGCTGTTTTTCGAACTCTACCATTATTTGAAACATCCCATCAATGTTAATTTTCCGGATTTTGAAGCGGTTATATATAGAGGAGAGTACCCAAATATGAGATACCAACTCTGTTTGGCGTGATTGTTGGAATTTTATGTACGGAATTTAAAAGTAATATAGGTCATTTTAAAGGAAATTTAGTTAGTTATAAGAAGCTCAAATAAAAAATTTTATTAAAAATTTTTTTAATGCTGAAAATACAAAAAATGTAAAAAAGTGCTTTTTCCAAACTCGTCAAACTATTCTCATAATATGAGATACCCCAGGAAATAGCTAATAAAATGCAAAATAAAGTCTTATTTTTAATGAAAAACTTCATTCTATGTTTCCGAAGTATAAATTTACTGCTATTTGATATATTTAGTTTTTGCAGTAGTCACAAACACTTTTGTAACCAATTTCCCCCGCGCAGCCACAGTGTTACAAAAACCACAGGTATCTCATATTATGAGAACCACAATGTGCAACTATGCACTTACTATGTCTGACCTGTACAATGAAAAACTTCAACACTATCGATATTTTCCTAATTAGTTACTCGATCCCCATCACTCCAGACAAACTTTACTACTAAGTACATATTTAATGAATAATAAGTAGGGTTTAAAGAATTCCCTTCCAAGAACTCGACCACCATCGATTTCAAAAAAAGTTCGCCTATAATCTTTAGAAGCCCAATAAACAATGGACTATACCACGAAAGTACTCTTTCTTCAAGGGCTACAAGTTAGTGATAGAACCAACAGAGTGGGTCTCTTATTTTAGCTGATACCCCGCTTTCTCATGTTACGAGAATATCTCATATTCGACTACTCTCTTCTACGTTGTCTGGTTTTAATAAGTCTTTCACTATAACTGGTCCGAACTCGCCACTTTTTTCTTTGAGAACAATAAATAAGGGATAAAGAAGTCTACCGTCACCGGAGATTGTTGATTGGATTGTATAACTGTGTGACGTGGAAGTTACCGATTGTACCAAGCATTGTACTTGTCTTTCCCCCTCAACTGCTAACGTACGGCCTGAGTGGATTTCCAATTGAAATTCACTTTGATCTAAATTGTATACGTTCTCAATTCCTTTTACTTGAATAAGATGTTATACATCAATAATAAATTTATATGCTTTTCTTTGTAAATAATCGGCTCCTTGAACTGTTTTTTTAGTAATGAATTTATTCACTTTTCTTCCAACATTTCTGTGAGCCCTTTTAAAATTTTTAACCCAATGTGTCGACGCTTTAAAACGAAAATCTTCATGTTCAATGTCTTTCTGGGCTTGTAAAGCCCGTTTTTGTAAATCTGTATCGTGAATAATATGGCCGGCATCAACAGCTGCTTTGAAATTTTCGAATACAAATGAACAAATTCTTGCTATTTTTTTATCGATAAGTTCCACCTTTATTTAAAGTTTTCGCCCAACGCTTCAATTGTGTAATCGATTTTACTTAACGAAATAGATTTTGAACAGTTTTCAAAGCCAAATTTTTGTTCACACCACTTCTCCAAAACTCTACTGCTCTTGTTTTGAAGTCATGATCTAATTCTTCAACATCTGAAGTACACACTTGGAATCCTTAAATTTTAAATCTCTTTCTCGCTGTGTTATTGGGGTTTCTTCCAATTTAAGAGCTTGAAAATTTATCAAAAGTAAATTTATTACCTCAATAGGATTAACAATTATTTTTTCAAAAATGAAAACTTTTTATAAATAAGTTCGAATGTACTTGTAAACTGAAGGAAGCGTATAACACAACTGATGAAAACAATGGCAAACGCAGTTTCCACTGATTACAAGAATTTATAAATAGTCTTGATTCGCTATCATATATATACATGTATATTCTTTGCCTTTTATGTCTTTCATATTAGCCAAAACTTTCCTCGTATCACTGATGAGTTGAGTCATAACATTATTATCTGTACATAATAAACAGCAAATACATTTTACTCTAACATCAAAAGTTAAATGTACTTATTCAACAATAATTAAGTAAATGAATTTGTTATAAATGAAATATTCTATAGTAAAACTTCCATAAATGTGTACAAATAAATAATGTATATGGTAAATATAAATTATACGTCATGTATACGAATGTTGATTACCGTAGGTATATTCACGATACTTTTAATGTTTATGTGGTTTGCATTACTCATAATAATATAATCCGAATTTTTTTGAAAAAAATATACTTACTTCCGTTGAAATGGATAAAAGTGTGTGTAAGAGTTTCGAAAATTAGTAGAATTAGAAGATAAGTCAGTAATAAATGCATCACTAACTTTCTACTCATTATGAAAATACATTTTGACTTTTTTTGCTATAACATATCGAGCATTAAGAATGTCAAACAGCATATTTTATCGCACTTAAGCATAATTATTAATGGTCATTTTTCGGTGTGTCAAGCTTTTGAACGAAAAAATTAATTTATGAATTGAAAGGATTATTAAAAGTACAAGTTAAATACTTTTTTGAATTTTTCGTTTTAACTTTTTGATTGTGAACAATAATTTAAAGGTTATATATGTATAATAATAATTAATGTTTGAAAGTTATTCAGTGAATAACGTGCTATATAAGCGCAGAACAATAAAACAAGTCTAGGGGTAAAACACCCTTAAAAAATGTTTGTTACTGAAATTCTCGGAAATTCTCGAAACTTGTCAACTAAATATTTCTATTTGTTTATAAAACTTCAATTTTTAACCCAATCGAGCTGATTTTATCAAATTTCTATCGAGAAATAGTAAAAAATAGAAAATTACCCCCCCCCCCCCAAAGTTTGAAATACTTATACACAAAAACTGTGGTCATAGGGGCGTATTTTCAAAAGAAAGATTTTGACATATATATCTTGAACTCTAAGTGAACTTTATATCGTGAAAAAGAATTATATTAAAAGTACATACTATTTTTAAACCTTTTTTTACGCATATTTGAAAACATTATATACATAATATTCTAATAGATCGACTGTTGCAGTCAGCCTGTAATACATGTGTGCAAAGTTAATGATTCAGATTTTATCTTAAAATACTCCCAACTTACGAAACTGGGGTGTAAGATGAGTTGGTGCATCAAGTAAATGCTAAAAAATATCTGAAATACTGAGAAAAAGTTAAACATTGACTGCTCAAGAATCACTGCTAAAATTGAAAAATTTTGTAATGATTTTACACCAGCAAAATACAGTTTGATGAAAAAACGCCAAGGGGATTTTCTTCTTGATTTTATCGTAGAATCGATTGGTATAATCACTATAATTGAGATGATTTTATAAAATTTCTATTAAGAAATAGTAAAAAAATAGAAAATCCCCCCCCAATACGGGATTACAACACTTTTGTACAAAAACTGTGATCATGGGGCGCATTTTCAAAAGAAAGATTTTGACATAAATTTTATTAAAAAACTTTAAATATTTCATGAGATATTAAGAAAAAACTGTTCTTAGGGGTGAACTTTTAGGTCGATTTTCAGCCCTTAAATCGAAGAATTACCACTTTAAACAAATACGTGTCTAATATTTTTTGATGTACTACAACATATCGCAAGAGGAAAGAAATCGGCGAGGTACACCTCGGGACCTTTCCTTGTGCGTGTTTTACTAAAAACCAACTTTTCACTTGGGTTTACTAAAAAATATTGATTACAAAAAAAATATATTAAAAAGAAACTGTTTTTGGGGGTAAACTTTGATGGCGGTTTTCACCCCTTAGATATGTTTTCCGCCGATAAAAAAACAACACGTATATCTTATTTTTCAATGTACATAATACAACATATCCAAGAATCATCAAAATCATTGAGTTCGGGTGGGTTACCTTCAGTGTAAATAATATCATAATCTCAAATTACATCCAGTGGATAAATTTTTCCTGTTGTACATTTTGGTATTGTTCAAAATCAGAAGCCTTCCCTAAACTACCCATTAGTTCTGATCATTGCTTATTAATTAATTGTTTTACTTTTATTTACTTAAATTTTCCATGTTTTCAATTTAAACATTGGAATGCTCTAACGATGAGGGTTAGATTGGTTTCAGTTCCCGAATTTTGTATAACTTTGCCGACGAGAAGGGAGCATTGAATAACTAAATATGTGATTAAAATTATGGCGGAAAATCATATTTAGGGATGAAAAACACCCCTTGTTTCTATGAAGCTGTAAGAAATATTTAAAGCTTTTTTCGTTTTCAACAATTTTTTACTCGTCTACTTACTTTACAAAATGAACACGATGAACATGTTATCACGACTTCTTCTCCACAGCCATTACATTTTCGTTATATGTCAGTAGTAAAACAAAACTTTACAGGATATTCTAATGGAGGTGGCTTTTTCGCTAAATATCCGCTTTTGAACCACGCATATTTAATTGGGTTAACATACCTGTTCTTTGTCTTTTGGTAAGCTTGTTACACTTTTTTTTTCAAACTGTTCGCTCCATAAGAAAACCATGTGCGGCGATTTTCTTTTTTAACTACGATTTTATGAGTCGGGATAGATTTATAATCGATGTGAAATGATAAACTGGATTACTCTCGCTTTCATTGTCATCAAAGTCTGTATTTTCAAGCATTAACAGGTGAATTGTAGGGCATCTTGTTTTTTCGTTGCCTATAAACAGATAGACAATCTCATCTGTTTTCTTATTTTCTTTGTGTTCTTCCTGCAAATATTTATACGCAATTCATTCATATTTCAAAATTTTTGTATATCTTCAAAAGTGATGAGAAAGTTGATCCCAACTGATCCCATTACGTTTTAGGTGTGTATAAAAATGTGAATAGGAAGTGACGCGCTCTAGGTAATTGTCAGCAGGTTAAAGGGTGGTCATTGTCGGCCAGAGAAAACAGTACTAATCACTGTTCTGAACATTTACAAGTGCTCTTTTTTCTCTAATATATTTAGGTAATCGAATGAAAGTTGATTAGCCTACTGCGAAAGGTGCGTATTTATTTATATTAACATTTAAATTTAGAATCTCTTTTAATCTCCAGCCAGACCTTTTTTGTTGGAAATCCTCAACTTTAGTTGAAAGTTGCTCTCTAACCTTACTCTCGAACCACTCATTTATTTAAGTTGCTTCTAAAATAAGTTCATTTTTAGTATTGAAAAATTTTATTGATTCAATTTCCCTACTCTCTTCTATAGCACTAAATTTTGCGGCAAAAATAACATTTGCTTTTAAGCCCCCCAAAATGTTTTAAAAGAATTTTTTATTATATGTGTAATCATTTTTTTGCATTCGTGAAAAAATCATCTAAATCTTTATGCGTCAAATTTATAACCAAACCTGTTCTCACTTGACTTTTAAAAGCGGACTCCAGATCTTGCCATCTGATTCTGTCTCCTTTCCTATCCAAACCCTCATTCACGCCAGTTCCACTCTTCTGAAGTTTCTTGAATATGCTGTTTTTGGATGTTTGTAGTCCAATTCTTGACAGCAGTTTATTTTTTTCCTCTAGAGAGAGAGAGATGCTCCGTTCCTTGCCACAAAATTTTGTTCAACCTCCGAATATCTTGCGTGCACTGATGTGTCCCGTAGGCGATTTCAGAAGTTGTTGGATTTTCATACAACACTTTATAGGCATCTTCATAAATTTGAATAATCTTTCTGTAGTCACAGAAAAACGCTGGTGTTAAATTTGTTGCAGCTCAAATTGCATTGGTCTCCCAATGAGAATTTGAAACAATTTTCAAGTATCAAATGTATTCCTCTGAACGTAAGTGCACATCTGGACATCTAGGGGAAAGTATCATTTGGAGACTGAAATTTGGCTCAATGCCGAGAGTTGTGGATTGCTGAAACGCGCTATCAGCCACCTGAATACTTATCAAAGCAACTATTCGCATTGCGATATTAGACTAAATAACTTTCTTTCATTACACAGTGTGTACTAGTCACTTAGAATAAAATGATAACTTCCTGATGCAACTTCCAAATGTAAGGTTAGTCATGGTCGTCGATATCTAAAATAAAGCCGGGATGTGTAGAAAAAGTCATGACCGTCTACATATACAATTAGGTATTTTCACTTCAACCACCAGGTAACTTCACTTTTTTGAATACAGAAAATCTAGAGGAAATTTCTTCGAACGAACAGGCATAAGTTAAGATGCAGACGGCCACGACTTATTTTTTACATCCCGGCTTTGGTGGTTTGAATGTCATGTAGATTTTGACTAACCTAAGATTTGAAAATTATATCACGCCAAGTATAATTTTTATTCCAAGACCCTAATAGTCACTGGTAAATCAGAGGAAATAAAAAGTCAGGTAATTATTATTATAACTTGCCTGCTTATCTACATCCATTTCACTCAAATAACGCCCGACAAAATCATCTTGACAGGTGACTGACAGTTTGTAGACGACACTTCACGTTGCTCTGGACGAGAAAAACAGTGTCTAAATGATGCTTTTCCCCTAGATTCTCTGAATTAACCTGTGTAGCTCAAATTTGTTGCAACTCACTTGAAAACCGATTTCGGTGTACAATGGAGGATCGGCGATTTTCTGTGAAGTGACTTTTATATTCCAACAATTTCGCAAATAATATTTTAGATAGATTTCACTGAATTTAAATTAAAAAATGTAATTTAATTCGATTTTTAATACTATAAATTTAAAAACCATAAGAAGCAGCACGAACCGATTTTTAAGAGACATCAAGTTTCTTATCCTCACTTCTCAGGTGGAATATGTTGACGTTCGTGATACATTTTTTAAAAGAATGTTCAAAAAAGTTTTTATATTAAATTGTATAAAGCACAAAAACTGTTCAAAATCTCTGTATTAATTTTCAGTTCACTTTATTTTTTTAGGCTTGTGTGTATTCAACAAATGCTTGATGACAATTGAGGCAAATGTACGCAAAGCGCCCTTTTATAGATGCGCATTTTCTATCCTTGCCTAGTAACATTTCTCCCTCTGTGTCTAACTGTTCTAGAACCTTCTACATTATAATCCACACGAGTGGATATAATTTTTTAACATCGCAACATGTAATGTGTCATCGAAAATAACCTTGAAGTTTTTTACGAAAAAAATTGCGTGGTAAAATTTGATGATATCATTCATTCTAGAAAATTCAGCATCATAGAAAAAAATTTTAACCCTGAATTAAATCATATTCGATTCTCTATAGTGAAGAGTAGCCTTAGTGGATGATTGCAAAAATTTCAAATAATTTATTATATTCATTTGTTGCATTTTTTGAATTTAATTTTAAATCTTTAGCGTGTAATAGGTAAAAAACTGACCTTTCTAAATGAGAGCTTGAAAGCAAGAATATATCTGTGGATAAATGAGGTATGCGACCTCAGCTCGAATATCGTTGCATAACATAATGAGCGATAAGCGCCGGGAAGTATAGGGGAGAGTAGGGTGAAACCGGGTACTTTGGCTTTGATGGCACCGTGTGAAAAAGCAAAAAGTTAAAATGCTATTAATCAATGTGAATTGTCTTGTGTGACTCTTTGGCTAAAAGAAATAGAAATGCGATATGAAAAAAATTTTTTTTCCATATTTAAAAAAAAAACTTAAAAAAAAAACGCAAAATACCCGGTTTTGCCCCGTGGGTAGGGTGAAACCGGCTACCTATAAAAATCTTTGAGAAACACATTGTAATTAGGAAGAATTCAATTTAATGTAATACAATATTATAAGCTTTGGTATACTGAGTATCTTAGGTGTACTCACGAAAGTTTTAATATTATAAAAATTTCCATAATGATTATCCTAAATGTAGTTTAGCAGTAGTCACAGGCGAACTCCCCTCGTTCGACATCGCTGCATGCTGTGTGGGCCCACCCTTTGCACACAGTGCACTGAATCCATCCCTCAGTGGATGTACAGTAGAGTTCAGTGCAAAAAATGCAAGCTGCATCAGTTTCTGCTTCTAATTCCTCTTCTGATGATGAGTCATCCTTCTTTCTTTTTTTAATTTCAGATTTCTTCGGTGCAGGTG
>NC_046666.1:61925415-61942142 GCF_010883055.1 Belonocnema kinseyi | reverse complement strand
GTTGAAGATATATCGAGCTAGATCCAGGGGGCAGCACGAATCATGAGATATAGAGGGTACCCGGTTTCACCCGCAACCCGGTTTCACCCTACTCTCCCCTACTCTTGATATTTATTTATTAAACCTCCATAAAAGGTTCGAAATTAAATTCATGCTGTCTATAATCTCTCTCTCTCTCTTGAGTCTCGAAATTGTTTTTAGTATCTTGTTACATATACCTTGCTCAGAGGTTGACGGACCTAGCATATGGTAAAAGAATGAATATCAAGCTTCTATAACGGTCTGTGAAATATGTGTTTTCTATAATTGGTTTTTTAAAAACAATATTTCTACTCCAGGGAAAAAAGGATGAACTTTTGATACTTGGCTAAGATAGAATTTATTCGAGCAGCATGCTTGGTCAAACAGAATACAAAACAGACTGACGGCGCCTGGAGGCCAAGCCGTATATATATATATATATATATATATATATATATATCAAGGGTGGGGTCGAACTTTTGACTGCCCGTTAGACCCCTTCACAGCTCCACCCTTCGTGGACTAGACCATGTCCTCATGTATCTTAAATAGAGGGGTAGATGTAGAGGGAGTGTAGTTGACTCGTGTGGCTATTTGCGAACCGGGAGCGTGGTAGACTGAGGTTGACCCTGAGCCTGTGATGTTGTAAATCACTTTTCCACTCGGAGTTGTGAGCAAAACTAGTCGCACCAAATGCCGAAGTCCGCATTTCCAGCAAAGCCAGAAGACTAGTATTGCCAGGCTAGTATATCCCAGTTTTTCCAAAATTGAGGTTCCCGTGGTCCACCAGTTATGTCTTCTTCGATCTCCCAAGACCTGGTTAAGTTCTTGTTGTGCTAGATCTAGGCTGTGGGCAGAATCTTTCAATTGCTGCAAATTAAGGTGAGTGTTAGAAAATTTTGGCAGTTTAATGAATTCAGTGTTGAAGACTGAGAGTTCGATACTAGAGAAATTGAATTTAATTTGATGAGGTTTAATAGGTTGATCTCTGGAAAAGTGTGTTGTGGCCGGAAAAATATGACTTGACGATCTTGCTATGCAATGGTCAGCTAACGTCAGAATACTGGATTGGCTGATTGTTTCTATCTTGTCATTTTCCCTCGGACATGTGATGGTGAGTTTCATAGGATTATATGGTGATACGTACCACTGATATCCGTTAGTAAAACTATGGATATAATTGCGCGTCATTTTGAAATACTTCTTTTCACAAGCTGTTCCTTGCTGTTTCAGAAGCCAGGTGATGCATGAGTCTGAGGGTTGTACCTGTCTTAAAGTGTCGGTAATCTTGCAGAAATGTAAATCGCCGCCTTGTATGCATTTTCGTTCATCGATGATTGTGTAGGTCAGCTCATCATCTGATACAGCTATTGGATTTTCTTGAATTCCGTCAATGATATACGAGTTTAAATATGAGTGTTGGGGCAATGTTATATATTTTGAGACATGATATCTGTTTTTTTCTGGAACTGGGGTATGGACTTTGTAAATAAGTTTATGGTTAATCAGCGTAGTGTCAATGTTACTAATCTTCATGTATAAGAAATAGTTTTGCTCGGTCAACGGATATGGAAGAATTTTCAAAATATTGGACTGTATAGCTTGAATTGATTTCATGAAGTCCGCGGGAGTGACTAAATCGGGAGAAAGTGATCCGCTCTTTGATTCTGCTATCGATGTTTATATCAGCTTTAATATATTAAAGAGGTTTCTTCTATGTTCATTTCCACATTGAATAGAGAGTTCAAGATCATCGTGTTTATTTTCAGAATGTTAAAGGAATTTGTTAGTGTTTGAGTGAAGTTATGTATTTGCTCGAGATCCCGTGATGTTGTCTTGTGAATTTCCTCAATGTGGGATACTGATGTTTGAAGCAAACTCGTTTGATTCCTGATTAATGTAGCTATCCCCTTGGTCTTATTGTACACTTCGTCGATATCTGCATTGATTTTTTCTGCATCCCCTGCACTCATTGTACCGAACAGGTATTTAGTTACTGATCCTACGAAGTTGAACAAACCTCTTTTTTCTCTTTTCGTTGATAAGGCGCGAATATTCTCATATCTTTGTTCTATCTTGTTTATTCTAGCAGACAGAGTGTCAATGGATTTCTGAGTGGTGCATTTATTTAACAGAGATTTACAATAGTTTGTCATTTTGTGGACGTAAGTTTGTAACTGCTGGATGTCGGGTTGTAATTCCGTGAGATTGATGAAGTATACCATGTCCCAAGTCTCATGGTATAATTGTGCTGTAAGAAGTGGCTCCTGCAGTATCGGTGTATTGATGGGTTCCAGGTTTTACATGCCGTCAATCCCCAGTCTGCAAATGACAAAAAAATTTTCCTTTTGAATTTTCGGTAGCATAGTAATGTTTGATGTCATTAAAATGTCTTAAACATTTTTGGCCATTAAAGTAAATTGTAACTGTCTTAGTGTCGTTGTTGACTTTCAAAACTGCAACCTGCTTTGTCCACGCTGCTTTTCCGTCAGTCATAGTTTTTATTAGGATATAATCTCCTGGTTGGCAATTTTCTTCCTTTGGTGTGCGGTGTATCTTCTTCTGGTTCAATAATTTTGCTTGGGAAGTTCTTTCAATTGCTTTTTCCCTTTGAGTTTTTGCGCTCTCGTACCTATCGTCCAAATATTCCTTCTCGATGTATGGGGCTTCTTTTGCTTTAGCGTATACTAATTCTTCGGGCGTGGAATTTGTTATTGAGTGAATGGTTCCGTTGTAAGTGCGAGTAGCGTGCACAATTCTTGTTTTTGTGTCTCTTTCCATGGTATTTGCTAATCTTTTAGCGGTACCTACCACTCTTTCGGCTATCCCGTTGCTTTGTGGGTGATAGGCCGCGATTTGAATTTGCTTAATTCCCATTTTAATGAGAATTTTTTGTACCTCTTTGCTCTTAAATACTGGTTCGTTATCGGTTATTACCTTTTTTGGTGTAGGGACTGAAAGAAGGAATTCTTTCAGTAAAACGGGAATTCTAGTTTTTTTGACTTCCTTTGTCCAAATATACCTAGTTAAACTGTCTTCAAATAGAAGGAAATCTTCTCCCTCGACTGTGAATTTGTCGATATTTAGTGTTTCGAAGGGAGTTCTTGCTGGATCAATTATAACTGCATCAGCTTTCCCTAATCTTTCCGATGGTTTAGTGGCGCAAACTGGACAACTGGAAATGTAATTTTCAATTTGCCTGGTCATCTTAGGCCAATAGTAGTGCTCCCTGATTTTTGTCTTTACTTTCTCCGTGGCCCAGTGTCCTTGTTCGTGGGCACGCGCGATCATATTCAATTTGGCTTTGTATTTTCCTAACAATTCTTGGATAGGCATTCTTAATCCTATAATGCTGTTCCAGGTTGAGCAATTGTAATGTTAGGTAGATAAAGTTGGCTGCTAGCTGGTATTCATTAATCGTTGTCCAATGGGTGATTTCGATCCAACGGGGTTCTTCATTCCTCTTATCTTGCCAGATAATTTTTGCCAAATCTATTAGGTATTCGGGGGTGTGGTACAGAGACCCGTTTATTTGTAAATCTGGTGCTAATGTGTGATCCATGTAATGCTGTAGGATTGTCAATTGTGCTAGACGAGTGGGAAAGTTCTCTGTTGGTTGTGCTATCTTCACTGGTGGAGGAAAGAGTGTTTTCAGCCTGGTCAAATTGTCTGTAGTATAGTTGTGTTTTATATTGATCCTTTCTTGTATTTCGTTGTCTGTCATCATATCTAGAATTAATTTTGTGTTCCTGACTGTGAACGGGGTTAATTGGGTTTCTTTGTCTTCGTGAGGTTCTTTTTCCGTTGCCGGTTCTTCGTTGTTGAGTTCCTCAGGTATTTGTTCATTTGGATAGTTTTTTTGTGGCCATGCTTTTTCTAATTCCTGCAAAATATCCTGGTATTGATCTTGAGAGATGTCCGCTTCTCTGAGGAATTCGTCCAGCTCGAATTCTACTAATGGGCTTAATTGTGCGTTACTTGTGCTGGTGGTGGGTTGTTGGTCGTCTGTGGCTTGAATAGGGAATGTCCTACTTAATTCATCCGCATTTCCATTTTTTTATCTGGTTTGTAGATGACCTCAATTTTGTAATCTGTCAGTTTTTGAGTTAACCTGAATAAGCGTGATGACATATTATCGTGGCGTGTGGTCAGTAAACCTTTTATGGGCTGATGATCGGTATACACTTTAAAAGATTGCCCGTAGAGGAGGTGGCGATATTGTCTGATTCCCCAGACTATGGCCAAGAGTTCCTTCTCTGTAGTGGAGTAATTTTTTTTAGCAGGTTCAGACTTCTGCTAGAGAAACCTACAGGATGTTCGACACCGTTTTCATCTAACTGACTTAGGACTGCATCCAATCCTTCATTTGAAGCGTTTGTGCTTAAAATGAAGGGTTTCTTGACGTCGGGATGCCTTAAGAGCGGGTATGAGGTGAGGTGTTTTTTTAATTGATCAAATGCGTCGTTACATTCCTTAGTCCAGTTAAATGGAATATTCTTACTTTTCAGATGGTTGATGGGGTGTGCAATTTTGGCAAAGTTCTTGATAAATTTCCTGTAATAGGACGCGAGCCCCATAAAGTGCTCGATTTCTTTTATGTTTTTTGGTGTCGAAAAATTGAGTACCTTTTCCACATTTTTCTTGAGTGGTTTAATTCCGTCTGGTCCGACGGTGTGGCCCAGATATTCCATTTCCCGTTCCATATACTTGCATTTATCCGGTTGAAGGACTAGTTTGGTTTCCCGTAGGCGTTCAAATACTGTTCGGAGATTTTTAGGTGTTCTTGTTCTGTCTTGCCAATAACTATTAGATCATCAAGGTAAATGAAACAAATGTTGCCAATTAAACCCTGAAATTTAAAGTTTACCATCCTTTGATATGTCGCTGGGGCATTGATCAGCCCCATTGGATCTTTATCCATTCCCAATGACCTTTATGGGTAGAGAATGCCGTCTTCCAAATGTCCTCAGATGCTACTGCGACTTGGTAGAATCCGTTTGCCATGTCGAAGCAAGACATAAATCTAGCTTGTCCCAGCATGCAAAGGATTTCTTCTATAGACGGTAAGGGATAATTGTCCTGAGTGGTGTACTCGTTAAGTTTACGAAAATCCATAACGAGTCGCCACTTCGGTTTTCCACTAGCATCAATCTTTTTTTTCACTAACCAAACATTTGCTTGGTAAGGTGAGAATTTTTTATTCCTTTATTTGACGTTCTATTTCTGGTTGAAATAGAATGGGATGTTTGTATAAAGGTGTACTAATCGGTTTATCTGTAGATAACTTTATATGGTGCTCAACATCAGACATGAGTGGCATGGGATCACCCGAAAGATGGTAAATGTCGTTGAATTCTGTTATTAAATTCTCTATTTCCTTCTTCATATAGTTATTTAAGTGTGACAGAGAACTTTTGCCTAATAGCTCGGTTATGCGGGTGTCAAAATGTTCATTTCGTTTAACAGAAAAAATCGGGATAGTTGATGTTTAATAATATTGTGAAAGGTTTTGCTTACGCTCTTCTTGTGATATTTTATTATCTAGAATTTTAGAGATTAGGTTGTGTTTTTTCTGCTCTCCTGCTAATTTACCTTTATATTCTTTGTGTTTGAACTCTTGAATGGTTAAATCTTTGTTTTTGATTTCGAGATTCTTGTTTTCACCAGCAGCATTGACTGTCAGGATTTTCATTGTGCCTTGACTATGATATATTCCTGGCAAGATACCTTTACCACTCACAATGTAATCTTCTTCCGGCATCTGTACTTTAATTTCGCTGTTGGAAGATTTGATGTGGAAAATGACGGGATTATAATTGCCCTGTAGAGGAATTGAGGAATTCGGGAGATCCAAGGTATTGTTACAAAGTTAATTTTGGTTTTATTGGCCGTCAGCCAATCTCTCCCCAAGATGTCATCATGTTCCGTAGGGAAGTTATTTTTTACCACAAAAAACTGGTGTTTGTTGAATTTTGAAGCTAGAGTGCATAATCCAAGAGTCTCATGTATGTCATTAACAATCTCGAATTTCCTTCTCTTGTTAATCGGGATTTTTTGTGGTTCACAGGTGTTTTTTAAAAGGCATTCTATTTTTATGAATGACTCTGGACTTCCAGAATCTGCCAGTAGTCCTCGCTTGCATTCATATCCTCGGAGTTGGATCTTGACAAATGGATGTCATCCATTTCGTCCTCCAAGGAATAATCGAGTTGGTCTTGCTCCTGTTCTATTTCTTCCTTGTATATGTCTCTCTTGCTTCCATTTCTTCTGTGAGGTATGTCCTCCGTGGTGGATCCTTTCCCGTCGTTGGGCCTTTCTGAAATTTTTCTCTACGATCCCTATTCTGTTTAGTATAACATTTGTCTTCACTGTGCCCTGTCTTTTTGCAATAATTACACTTTATTTCCTCCCTCTTTGCTTCGGTTGATGGGTTTCGCATGTAGATTTCTTTGGTTTGAAAACGAGGTGGTACCTGTTTCGTTGGTCTCTTTTGAGTATGATTAAAATTCCGTGTTCTCTTCTTCTCACGATCTATATAGTCCTTTTCCTCTTGTAGAGCTTACTGGTACGCGTCATTCAGACGACTCGGGTTTTGACTGCAACCTTGCCACAAATTTCATTGCGCAGGCCGTCTATGAACTTTTTCACTCTCACTAAGTTTTCTTTTCTTCTTTCAAAGTCCTTAAACTCTGCATCGGAGTAATCGATGGCTCGCTGTATTTTTCTGTCCTGTTCTGAACATCTCCTGATGTAATGGTCCACTTTCTCATTGAGCATTTGGCACATGCAGTTGCGCTCCTGCTGTAATTGTGCCAAGTTCTTGCCTCGATGACAAAACTCTATCGTTAGTGCTTCCGATAACTTTTTAACCGTGAGTGGTGGAAGAATTCTCGTAGCCACTCTTTGTGCCTCACCTTTTAATTTTCTGGCCCGGATCCCTCTCATGGCTTCTTCGGAAATTGCATCCTTCATTTCTTGCGTTGTGCAACTGTGGAAGATGGTGTCGATTAAACTTCGAAGGTCATCTTTGAAAGCTTCTATATCTTGACTTCCATCGAATTCCATGATATTCTTCAGCAAGTAATCAATGAACTTCCTATCTTTATCTCGAAGTACATATGGAGCACTGGGAACGAATGGTTGTCGGATTTCTTATTTTATAATATTAGGTTCTGGTGAACTCGCCCTTTCTTGTGTCTGCATAGTCAGTCTCATAAACTGATCTTCCATCTTTTTCATTGCCTCCTTCATGGAGAAATATTAAGCACGGAGCTCTTCTGGTGTCGCTGCATTTAGATTATCTCCCGAGAGATATCTCCTGAGTGTATTTCCGAATCCGATGTTGGATTTTTCCATTTTAAATTTTAACTGACCGGGAAAATGAACGTTTGTAATTGATGTATCGTAAAAATTCGCGCTCACTTCACTAATTTTGGAAACTGCATTCGATTCACTTTCCGACGTTTCACTTTTTATTGCCCTTTTTATCCTGCGGTAATTGGAAAACGCACTTAACATTTATATAGCATTCGGCACTTTGGGTAAGAATCACTTATTTTCTTCACAGGTAGATTTCTATAACCTTATCGTCTCATATGTACGCGTTTCTTTAGGCAAAAAAAAAGTGGTATTCCGTTTCGACAATTCACTTCAATAATATGTATTATATTTAAATTCATGTGATCAATACGTTTTTTATATCTTCAGTAAAGAGCAAGCATATTAAAATAATTGTGTACCTACTGTCTGGGTTTTGTATTTTTTCAATTTTTATTATACTCCGTGTATATTTTGTCTGTGTTGTTTTAATAAAATTCAGTATTTAACCAGACAAGTAGTATTAGTATCTTCTGCAGCATCCTAGCCTTTTAGTATCCCGGATGAATCGATCTTTGTCTGCCTTCTTCCGTCCACGGCTTTTGGGAAAAGTCGATTCGTTAGCTGCGGTCTGCTGGCTACGAGTTTCCCTGTTGCTATGCGGGTGTGGCGCAGCTGGCTGGCCACTGGTCGCTCTTCTTGTGTGGTCCAAATTCCACGGGATCGTTGCGGAGTCCTCCCGAAGGGATTTATCGTAGATAAATACCGCAAAATTTCCTGGCAGGATCGCCAGTTGTGAAATATGTATTTTCTATAATTGGTTTTTTAAAAACAATATTTCTACTTCAGGGAAAAAAGGATGAACTTTGGATACTTGGCCAAGATAGAATTTATTCGAGCAGCATGCTCGGTCAAAGAGAATACAAAACAGACTGACGGCGCCTGGAGGCCAAGCCGTATATATATCAAGGGTGGGGTCGACCTTTGGACTGCCCGTTAGACCCCTTCACAGGTCCGAAATGATTATTTACTTTTTAAAAAAATATGCGTGTCACAGAGACACACTATTTCTTTATTTCAAATATAAACTTCAAAGTACAAATCGAAATAATAGAGTAATGTCTAATGTTTCTAATACTATGCTTATATAGGCTGTTCCTTCTACTTTCCTAAAGGCTTTTGGTAGGGGTTAATGCCTGGTGTTACACCCCCGTCGCTAGATTGTATTTAGCCCTCTAAATACCTTATTTTGAAAACCTTACAATTTTGTTTTTTAACAGTGGTTCTTCGATGGGTGTGCTACTATACGTCACTACGTGTAGAGTAGCGTTTGTATGAATTTTTGTTTTTACACAGAAAAGAGAGAGTTTCGACGGTATACATGATTTTGTACAATTCAAAATACCACGCTTATGCCCGACATATAATATAATTAATCCTATCGCGCTGTATCCTAGATATCCTATCCATTCTAGAGATTTTTCACTCCAGGTACGTATTCGCCTATGACTGCTTATTTTACTAAGCATGTTTTCTGTGTCATCTAGACTTAGTCTCGCACGCATTAGTTCATGATTGTATAGTTGTTGAGGTAGCTGTATAAGTTTATCTTTCAATATTTATATTTCTTCTTTATTATAGTTTAGTTTGTAGGTTACATTCGTAATTATTATTTTATGTAGAGTTTTAACTTCTGGTAATCTTAAGTCGATATTATGCGAGTGTAATTTACATCCTTCTCCAGTGATGAGTGTCGCTTGTTTTATTTTGATAGTACTTATTTCGTGTCCGCATAGAACATCGATTTATAGCTCTTAAGTAGGAAATAAAATATACCCGTTCTGTACATATATAAAAGTTTCTTTATATAACAAGTAAGGTGATTTATTACATTTTATTTCTGCGTAGCGTTTTAGCAGTGATGAGTCGCAATTGTCAGTATCTATCAGTCTATAGTTGGGTTGTCTCCTTTCGCATATTTTATATTCATTAATTTGTTTGAATTTGTCTAGGAGATCGGTATCAATGGGAGAATAAGAATCTTTGTAGAGTATAAGGTACTCAAGGTTCGGAATTAGTGCCAAGAAGGTGTTGTGTATTTTTTCAGGTATAGGGATAATGTGTTTGATTATTCCCTCTTCTTGTTCTAGTACTGGTATTTTGATAACATAATATGTGAATAATCCTTGTATTATGGCTACTTGAAACGAGCTTATATCTACTATATGTTGGTAGTTGTCTTCTGTGTTGTCGAAGTGTTATCTAGCTCTGTGGTTTACTTAGAATTCATCGATAGTTTCTCTAAGTATGCGAAGAGTTAACAAGGTTGTGTGTATGACCCCGTGTTTTCCGTCATTGATAGCTTTGATTGCCGTATCTATATCTTCGTTCAGCTCATCTATCAATAGTGCTCCTATTACTAGTTTGCTATTTACATAAATTCCCTTTCTATTGTCGTTGACCTTACTTTTTAATTTGCGTGCTGCTTCAGATCCTTCGCTAAATTACTAATTCTAAATCATTGTTACTTAAAGTAACAAAGAGTGTTTTGGATATATATCTCCTACGAAGTTTGCTAACCCTCTCTTCGGCCTATTGCTTCTCCCTAGTAATTTACTGAGAATGTCCTCTTTATTTTGTAGTCGTTTTAATTTTGCCTCCATCAGCTCTATTTCATAGGCTTCATTGCACTTATGGTTGCAAACTTGGCCAGCAAGTCGTATTGCTGTTCTTATATTGTCCAGTTGTCCTGCAGTGTTGGTCACGTTTATCCCGATTATAAGATTCTAATTGTCATGGTACATTTCTATTTTGCCGATGTCCTCTATGAACAGGTTACCGTTGCCTGTCGTCGTGGTGATGTTGGCTATAACTATGTGTAAGAGTCCTAGTAGTATGATGCCCAACATTTTTTGTAACGTTAATCATAATATGGCATGAGTTGATTAGCGTGTAGTCTCATTTCTTTACCGTTAAATTTAATTGTGTAATTATTATTATCGAATCGTTCTATTACTTCTGCTGGTCCGATCTAGCTTTAAGACAATTTATTGGATTTTGTGTTATTGAAAAATTTGACTTTATCCTTAGGTTCAAAGATTCCTTGGGGTATTACTATTCTGGAATCTTAGAGTTGTTTATATTTTTCTTTTTGTAATGCGATTTTTTCTTTTGCCTTTTGCAAGTATTTTTCATGTCTTACTTTCCACATCTGTAACAGGTCGTCATACCTTAGATTAGGTGCGGTTTCTAGAGATGAGGGTAAATTGGCGTTTTCTCTTCCGAACGTGGCTTGGAAGGGGCTGATTCCTATGCCCTCATGTTTAGTAATATTGTAGGCGAGAGCAATGATTTTCAGAGTTATGCCCACTCTATCCTATTGTCTGCTATACAAGTTTTGAGTAGGTCTTTGATAGTGGAGTATGCCCTTTCTATACTGCCATTACTTTGTGGATGATAAGTGGTTGTTTTGATGTGTTTGACTCGAAATAAATTTTCAAAGTTTTGTACAAGTTCTGAGATGAAGTTTTGTCCCTGATCAGTGAGGATTGTTTTAGGTGCTCCAAATAAATATATCAAATGTTCAAACAGCCCTTCTGTTATGGATTTAGATGTAGCTGTTTGTAAAGGTATCAACATCAGATATTTTTTTAACTGATCTTGAATGTTTAGAATATATTCTTTCCGTGAACTTGTTATTGGTAGTGGACCAAATATATCCATGGCTACTTTGTCGTTAGGATTAATTGGTGTGTCTGGAATGATGGCTTCTACTTGTCGTCTGATCCTTGTTATTTTCTGGAGCTGACAAATAGGACATTTTTTTACAAAGGCAATGATGTCATCTTCCATGTTTCTCCATTCACCCAATTGTCTGGCTTTATCGATGGATTTTGCTTCTCCAAAGTGCTGTCCAATTATGGATCCGTGTGCTTCTTTGAGAATTTTTCCTTTTTCACCCTGAGTAAGCTCACTTTGGGATAAGTAGCATACATGTACTTTACTTACGGTGTTGTTGCTTAAGTAGTTCAGTAATTTGTCAAGTTTAATTTTTTCGAGTGGTGTGATGGTAGGGTCGATGAAGTGTAACCTGACAATTGTTAATCCTCTATTAATAAGCCCTTGTATTACGTTTTCAAGTATACTTAGCCATATTTCTTCCCTAAACTCAGGTAATATGATTATACTTGGGTCGTTCGAGGATCTTTTTTGGATTTTCTTCCACAACTTTCCTCCGTCATTGGCTTTCTTGATGACTTGAGTTGATGTTTTATTGGTTGTCCATACATTGTAGTTCGCGTATAGGTCTTTGTCATATTCAGTGGTATCGTTGTCTTTCTCATTGCCATTTTCTTTTGTGGTTGCTATCGCGATCTCTTGACTAGTTGACGGCTCATCTATCTTTTCTACCATACTTGGTTTTATGATATTTTCTATTTGTAGAATTTCTTCCTCACCTATATTCGTACTGGGGCTGTCTTGTTCTAATATTATTTTCTCAATACTGCCCAGGGTTGGTGAGGGTATCATTATGTCTCTACTTCCTTCTCCTGTCTGGATTTGTGATGTTGGCGTATTTAGTTCTCTGTAGTTATTTCGTCAATATCTGGTAATTCATTTTCTAAATCTTCGATGTTTATTCCTGCTTTTTCTATCGCTTCTTGTAGATCATCGTGAATAGGTAGCAGTCTGGATAGACAGTCAGCCACTTTATTTTCTATTCCTTTTATATAATCTATTGATTTGTAGTAGAATTCTTCTAATCTTAATCTCCATCTCAATAATCGAGACGATGGGTTTTTTACATTATGTAACCATGTCAAAGCCTGATGATAAGTTTGAATATTAAAACTTTTTCCTAATAGGTATTGTCTTAATCTTTGTGTTGCCCATACAATAGCTAACAGTTCCTTTTCTGAGTAGAGTAATTTTGCTCTGCTCTATTAAGCGTTCTTGATATGAAGCAACGAGGATGTCCGTCTTGGCTTAATACTGCGCCTAATCCTACATTGGATGCGTCAGTAGTAAGGGTAAATTCTTTGTTGTAGTCGGGAAATTTCAACACTGGAGTCGTACATAATACATTTTTCAAAATATTGAATGCTTCTTGATGCTTTTCAGACCAATTGAAGGGATTATCTTACATACAGCCTAAAATTTTTAGGTGTAATTACTCTTTCAATCACTGCAGACTTAGAAAATGATTTAGTGTCGATCACTTGATACAGGTTTTAATATTGTATTTAATTTTCCATTCATGTTAAATTCGGCTCCTATAATAACTTTGTTTGTGAACGATGCATTCAGGTTATACTTAGTTGAAAGCAGCATTTCATTTTGGGGAACATATAACACATTATGATATTTATAAAAACTTTTTCTTGCATGTAGTCGCTTGACACCTCCTGTCACATGTGCTTTATATTTATTTTAATTGAGAGACGATCAATTGGTTTTTAACGAAGATGACATGAAGTGCGTTTAAATTCGCATGTCCTCTTGTTGTTCTCATTCCCGTTAATCAAAATACTAACTTCAACAGGAAATTTTTCAGAAGTTTTGAGATTCCACTCAGAAATTACATAAGGCGTTTCTTTTAATTGCGGAATAAAATTGTTGGAGGGTTAAGAATTTCGCACGGCCTTCCCAAAAGAGTGTTAACTCCGATAATCTGGTGCCCAGAAATCCGGTTACGTCTCACAGAATTTAGCAATTGCCTAAGTTCCTCGTTCAAAGTCAGGGGTACCTGGACGTCGAAAGATTCAGCATCTGACTGTATTTGATGACTTTGGAACAGTTTATAGTAACATAGATGCAGGGCCACTCGGTAGTATTGGTGAATTGTACAAATCTGGGAGATTGCATCCATATTCCATGTTGTAGCCATTTGAGAATATTCCGCTGCAGCAGCGAAACCAACTCCTCGAGTTAATACAACTAGTGGAGCAGCGCAGTCTTCGACGGTGACTACCGTTTTTCAATCTTCGAAAATTTGAGCTTCTATATCTTTAAATGGTATCCTAAAAGTCTAACGCATTTTCACCGAAGATAAAGTCTACGGGATATTGGAATTTACCTGATTTTCCTGCAATATATCCGCTTTTGTACCATGAATATTTAAAAAAATTAGTATATCTTGGCGGGGTTAATTATTATCCATCAAAGACCTAAGCCTAATGATATTATTACTGATATGTAAATTGATATCGTAATTCATGAAAACAACAAAATCGGAAAAGTGACGAATATAATTTTTCCAATGTCTAAGCCCAAAAAAATCTAAAGCCTAAATTATCCCTGTTCCTGATGGAATAATTTGAAAATTCAAGATTTTATCAGCGGTTGTTGCTTCTTCTATTAGAGTTGGGCAATTACCAGTCCGTGAGTCAAGGAGTAAAACGCTATTTGGTCCTATATTTGAAAAATAAGTTTCCTCCAACCAAATTTTAAAGTGATCTGCAATTAATAAAACCAATTATCATTGCTTTCAGACAATTTTTAATAGATGTAGATGATGTAATAATACCTGAAGTAATTTTTCCTGATTTTGAAGCATCTACGTACAGATTACTGCCTAAATAATGTCCTATCTTTAATTCGTCCAAATTTTCCACTCGGTTCTTTTAGAACTAGAAATAGAGATGAAAGAAGTTTCCCTTTAACAGATATTAGTGGTTGGATAGTGTAACTGTGGGTCGTGAACGAAATAGACTTCATGGTCAACCTCTTTTTTTTGCTTGTATCGCCTATCTGCGTATGTCTTTATCGTGAACAATTACCCCGTTATTAACTACTTTTTAAAAATTTTCAAGTGAAATTTCACATATCATAGCAACTTTTTCTCTATAAGTACCACGTTTATAGATAGTATGGGCCCAACGTCTTCATTGTTTTACAGCAAGAACTTTTCTTAATTTTTGCTGTACATTCTCAAGACTTAAATTTTGCTTCTTTCCACTTCTCCAGTATTTGAATGCTCTTAATTTATAGTCGTATGAGACTTCTACCTAATTTTTGTGCATCTATCCGTAGGTGAAAAAGAAATTCAATTGTTCGTCTTGAATTGGAGAAAATGAAGAGGCCTGGGCCAGATGCAAAACGTTCATATTTCTTCACATCTTTTGGAATTCTTCAAAAGCATGAATTAACAAGCTCAGGCATCAGAAGGTTGAGATCACTGCACCTAGCATCTTCCCACTTCGTAACTCATTACTTGTGAGGCACATCGTAGACTTTTATAGTCTATTGGTCCTTCCGAAATATACATTCAAAATATATTTCGTCATGCTACTAAACTCACTATTCCGCGAAATATTTAAGCTGTTTTTTGATGAATTTTTAATTAGCAAATTGTACTATTTAAAGGAAACGTAATAATTGACACATCGTACATCGTAGATGGGATCTGGTATGTATACATTATTGCGAATAGCTTCTTTCGCTATACGTGGAATGAAAGTTGTTGTAATTTAAAAAACGCCAAATACGTTAATAACATTTGCTATTGGACCGAACTGGTTCTTAATTCGCCGATAATTCTGACTAGGTCATATGTGATGTCAATGCTCTTAAAATGAAAATGTCCGATGTTTCTAGCGCACTGATTTTTAAGCGCTGTCACAACTTAAGCTTACAATTGAATTAAAAAAACTATATATACGTATATAAAAAGTTTTTCATTTTATAAAATGTCCAGCTTGAATCTGATTCCTGAAACTCTTCGACTTTCACTAAAATTCGATTTAATATATTTCCATCATACCGTACACTGACGTCAGTAGACGGTAATATTCTATTAGTTTTGGTGTTCATGTACTTAATTTCCTCTACCGATTCATCGTTCGCTATAAACACAATGTTTCTGCTAAAAGAAACGTTAACATTTAAACTACAATCTTTTTTTAAATACTTTTTATTCATTGAATAACTATTGATGTTGTATCCTCCAAAAAATGTTTAAAATCCTTATGCTTTATGTTAATTACACATCTTGTTCTTATTCTATTCTTAAACCCTGTTTCTAATTCTTCTCACTGTGCGGTGTGCCATCGGAATGTGGATTAATCGAACAACTTTTTTGAGAATATTTTCGGCTTTAGCTCCGATTACAGCCTCAATTCTCGACTTGAATAGCTTACATGCAGTTTCAAGGAGGCTGTTGTGAGAGATCTCGCTAATTAAAGGATAGGTAAGGGATGTGGAGAATCGAGAACGGGTGAAGTCAAAAAGGGAGAGCCCAATTAACAAAATATATTTGGTTTTATTAACCAACTTACAGAGTTCGATGTCGCTAGTCTCAATAGCCCGAACCGGGCGTCGAAGCTAAGAGCGGACTAGTTCTGGTGGTGATCTCCGGGGGATGAAGCCAAGACACCGAATGCTGTTGATGTCAAAAAGCGTAGAGAAGGTTAGCGTCCTGAAGCGATGGGGAGTTCTTGTAGATACCCAAGGATTTGGGAGTGGAGCGTTCGGATCCTCCGATTATCTGACAGGTTGGTAGCACAAGACTAAGCAGGCGTGCAGGGAGCACAAGACTCAAGACTAAAGACAGGTTGCCTTCGGGGCAAGTTTACGCTTATAAGGACTGGGGGTGTTGTTCCCCACTCCTAATCATGGGCCCGCAGGGCCGTACGATAGCGGGGTGCTTGTAACTTTGTTACCCCCCCCCCCCCCCCCCCCCCCCTCTGTTTGGGACGACTTTTGTTTTTCAGTAATTCTTTAGTTTTCTCGATTTGGTCGTTGAGTGCCAGGCAAGATTCTTTCTCTGTCAGATCCAGCTGAATATACTCGTTATCTTCTTCATGGTTTTTTTATCTTCTGTTTTTTGTGCTGTTTGTTTTTCTCTGAGTTTTGTCCATGCCTCCTTTTCAAGAGTAAATTTTAGAATTTTCTTAAACTCTTGATCTGCCTCTGTCCATCCTCCTTTTATATATTTGGTTCCTTTTCAAATCAGGAACAGTGTGGTAGTTTTTTGTCCTGTTCGACATCTGCTCACAGTACGTATCGTGAATAATGTAAAGTTTCACTGCTACCATCCTCTCGCAATGCCTGCACTGCCACATCTTTACTTCTTACATCATCTTCTTATAAGCTGAAACATAATTTAATACATCCTACTCTTTACACAAAAATAAAAATCGTAGTGTGCTGTGATCCTTTTTGAAGAAAATGAGGCATTTTGGAAACGAATCCTAGATCTTCTAAAAACTTCAGGCAGTCCCGAAAACCGCGATTGACAACGATAATAGAGTTTGAGGGCATCCATGTACGCAGTTTTATTGAATCTAGTTTTAAAAGACTTTCAAAGATACTAGCGTCGTTGTTCTTGCCATCAGCAAAATACGGACCGAAAACATCCACTATATATCCTGTCGTCGTTACTAACATCA
>NC_046666.1:61923258-61925315 GCF_010883055.1 Belonocnema kinseyi | reverse complement strand
ACATACAGTGAATAAGAACTCTTTAACAGGTCGAAACGTGGAAGAAGAATGAAGGAGAATATAGCTAAAAGCATCGGCAACAAACGCGAATACCATGTGGAGAGGGAAAACAGTTGAACGTAGCGAAGCGGCAGTCGCACATGAAAGATAGCGTTTTGTTGCCTATTCCACTGACTTTGGTTGATTTTAATCTCACTCCTCTTTGCCCAAGGCCGTCAAAGTGGCTAAGACCGGCAGTAAATGTTTCTTAAGAAAAATAACTTAAAAATAATAAATTAATAACAATAAATTAATACCTTAAAATAATACGCTCGGTTTTTCATAAAGTATAAAAATAAGCCCTATTTTGAATGCTAAGTACCTCAAGAAAAATGATGGCTTTAACATATGTTGTAACGCATATACGTGCGCAGTTTTTGGCCAAGTATGATCTTGCGTGAGCAATACTAACAATGTGAAACTTAGCATGATTTGAACGAAAGTGCGAAAACCCATTTAAAATACGAACTTAAAAATGACTATATCTTGAAATCAGATCACTCTCAGGAAAAATCCTTTTAAGGGGTTATGAGACCTAGTTAGATGAATAAAATAACACATGTTTGAGGCCAATCTGTAGATGGCCCAAAAAGCGGCCTTTTTGACCCTCCTCCTTTCTATTCAATTTTTGAGCTATTCCTTCCTCTTTGTTCGACAGTCTTTTTTTGTTTTTTAGTACTCTTTCGCCAATTTCGAAAGTCATAGGTCTACGTCTAAGATTGTAATATCTAGATTGCGTTTCATTTGCGGTATCTAAATTTTTAATTGCCTCTTCTCTAATTATTTTTAATGTTTTCATTCTATCTGCCCGTTTATCTGACTCTTGGAATTCTATTTCGCTTTTTCCGTCTAAATCTTTATTCAATGCTTGTATGGGTTGGAGCTCCCTACCTAAGTTTAAAAAAGCTGGTGTGAATCCCGTAGAGGATTGTTTACTAGTATTTAACGCAAATTGCAGATCATTAAAATTTTCATGCCATGTTTTATGGTCTTTTTTTAAATACGCTTTAATTCAACAGTTGACGATAATTTATTTTTAGCTGGAATTATTTCTACTCATTTTGTAAACATATCAACAAATACTAAAATGTATTTATTTCTCAATTTTGTCATCGGTGATGGACCCATCTTATCAGATGCTACTACAGTCAATGGTTCTTCGATTATTCGCTTTCCCATCATACATATCTGATTGTTTACTTTTGGTTTTATTCTCTGACAAATATCGCATTCTTTCACATATTTAAGAGTTTCAGAATACATTCCGGGCCAAAAATGATTTTCGGACATTTTCGCATATGTTATTTCCATGCTTAAGTGTCCTGCTTGTTTATTATCGTGATTTGTAATCAAAACTTGTTCTCGCAATTCTTGGTGTTGTTAATTTCCACGGGCTGCTATCAAGTACAATTGATTATCGCGTATACGCCAATTAGGATTTTCCTCTGGTTTATTTTTAATCTGAATCATTTTATTTTTATACCAGTTATCTTCAATTTCCTTAAAATCTTTTTCTTTGTTTTCTACAATACTTGGTAAAATACTAGAAACTTTTATTTCAATTTCCTTTGATCTTGATAATGAACCGGGGACATGATTTAAACTTCCCTTTCTGTGCATAATTTCGTAATCGTACTCTAATCATTCTAAAGCCCATCTTGCCAATCTACCTGTTAGATTTTTTAAATTTTGCAACCATTTCAATGCAATATGATCCGTGATAACCTTAAAAGAATAGCCTTCCAAGTATGGTCTAAATTTTCTAATCGCCCAAACTACTGCTAAACATTCTTTTTCTGAAGCTGAGTATTTACGTTCAGCTCCATTTAGACCTCAACTCGCAAACGCTATTACATTATTTTCGCCATTTATTGTTTGTGTTAAAACAGCTCCTAATCCTATATGGCTAGCATCAGTTTAACCCATTAGTTCCCAAGGTGATAAAATAAAACTAATTTGATGTTTTTATTCCATTTTATAACTGAAAATATATTTAAATAACTGTTAATAATGATAAA
>NC_046666.1:61908290-61923158 GCF_010883055.1 Belonocnema kinseyi | reverse complement strand
GCAACAATAATAAAACACGTCAGGCCTTCAAAAACTATAAACACTTTCTCAAATATCATGTTATATCTGATTTACTTCAGGTCAGCTCAATCTAAATTGACAGTTATGTTGGGAATAAGTTGCAGCCAAGAATAGTTCATTTCAATAGATGACATATTTTGAAAAAAAAATCATTTTTAAAATGTTTCGTTTACGCAACGTTGGGGACTAATGGGTTAAAGTTGAAACGGTCTTCCAAAATCAGGACAGGCTAAGATTGGTGCTGTCGTTAGTAAGCGTTTGATAGTCGTAAATGCATATTCCTGTTTATCAGACCATTCCCACTTTACTTCCTTTTTTAATAGCTTTTGCAGTGGCTCTATTATTTCTGCAAATTTTGGGATAAATTTTCTGTACCATAATGCCATTCCTATTAATCTTTGAACTTGTTTTATTGTTTTAGGCCTTGGAAAATTTAAAACTGATTCTATTTTTTCTTCATCAACTTGTAATCCTTTTTAATTAACTTTAAAACCCAAATATTTTATTTCTGAACATCCAAATTCGTATTTATCCAAACTTATTGTTAAACCTGCATTTTTAATTTTATCTAAAACTATTTCTAAATATTTAAAATGGTCTTCAGAATTTTTGAAACTATAATTATATCATCAAGATAACAAAATACATTTGGCTTTAATTCTGGTGTTATTATTTTGTCCATCAGGCGCTGGAATGTAGCAGGAGTATTTGTTAATCCAAATGGCATCCTTTTAAATTGATACATTCCTTTGCCTGGTACTATAAAAGCTGTATAAGTCTTTTTTCGTAATTTTATTTACTTTTCTGAAATCAAAACAAAATCTGTATTTCCCGTTAGATTTCTTAATCATTACTACATATAGGGTTAGACCAGTCACTACTAGAAGGTTCTATGATTTTTTCCTCTAAAGGCCTGTCTACTTTCTTATGCATAAACTCTCTAATTTTTGTGTCGATACATAATAGTATCTTTGCTTAATTGGTTCATGACCTTGCACATCTATTTTATGACTAGTTAGATGTGTCGGTCTTAACTCTGTTCCTTGATTCGTAATTTTTCTTTTAATTAAATTTTCCAATTGCACTTGTTGTGCTTTATTCAACTCTATTATCCCTTCAGAAATTTCCTCGCAAAATTCTAAATTTTTCTTTCTTTCTATTTTTACGCGTTTTATATTATTATTAATAACCGCATTATTCCTAAAATTATACCAATTGCTTTTCCCAATTTGCTAATAATTTTTCTATTATTGAATCATTTTTTCTCTCCTTTTTATCTAATTCCGTCTTTAATTTAGAATCATTTTTCTCTTTAATGCATTCCAATGGCCCTTTGAATTCTGTATTTAAATTCCTATCTTTATTTTTGACCTGTAACTTTGTATTTATTTTGTTTCTATCCTTACTTATTTTCCTTTCTCTCTCTATATTTTGACTAGCCTGCTTATTTAATCTTTGGACACCCACGCTGGCATGTGCCAGTGTTGCGTCGCTCGCCTTATAGGGTTTAGGGTGTGGGGCACCATGCCCTTGTACACTCTGTGCCGGCTGGGTTGCTGGCGGGATTGAGTCTAGTGCATCACCTGTAAAGAGGGGTTGGGGTGGGATATGTGGCGATACGGGAGAAGGGACTTCGCACGGTAGCAAATCTGGCTCTTTCTCTCGCATCTCGTTCCGCAGGCTAATCTTGGGTCCGAATTTTAATTTACTCTTTATCACTTTCCCTATTCCCATTCTCTTTCGCATTTTCTTTCTTTTCTTTAATTATTGGCTCCTGCATTTTAATTAACTTTGATTCAGTCGCATATTTAATATTTGATAATAGTGGTAACCACCAAATTTTTTTCTCATAATTAATTTTTAGACCTAATCTTTTAATCATGTCGGTTCCTATTATTCCTATCGATCTTAAATTTGGTACCAGTCTGAATAATAAATATTTTTTCGTATGCCCTAGTTTGATAGGGATCAAAACTTGTCCTGTAATTTTTAATTTTTGACCATTAGCTACCATTAATGTGTCATTTATTGGTTTTTTAATTTCGTAATCTAATTCTTTTACTGTATTTATAAAATTTTCACCTATATAAGAGTGAGTTGCACCGGTGTCAACTAACATTTCAAATTTATGATTTTCGAAACTTAACATAAGGTGGAATCTTGTTTCGTCCGAGTCTTTTTTGTCTGTGCCAAGTAATTCTGGCGGTCTCTGGTTTTGTCTGCTATTTTCCGCCTTTAATAGCGACCGTATGCGTTTCCCTGATCTAAACTATACCAACAATCCCGTCGATAATGGCTTATTTTCCCGCAATTGTAGCATGTTAAGGGTTCTCGCCGTCTGTAATTAAAATTTTGGTTTCCTAAGTTTGGATCGATAAAATCCTGTCGACTTGAATTTATTTCACCATTCCTATCATCCCTACTATTTTCATCTTTTAAATTTTTTGAATTTTTTGAATATTTATTTTTATTATTGTTTTTGTCTTCTGACTTGTTATTAATTGCATCCGCGTTATATAAGAGCGCTGGTATTTGCGGAGTATTATTCGTTTATTATGTCTGTGTGTTCCCTAACAGCTTATTCATTGCATACAATAATGCTTGGCCAGCTGTGTTTTGATTTTTTAAATTACTGCTATTATGCGTAGACCTCTGATGTCCTGGATATCTTTCATTATTTGTATAATACGAATTATTATTTGAAAATCTTGGATTAAAAAATTTTTGATTTCCATTTGGGAATCTTGGTTTGTATTGTTGCATATTTTCTTGGTTACGATACCCCGGCCTAAATTGTCTTTCTTGATTTTGATCCTGATTTTGATTTCTATTTTGATTCTTATTTTTAATATTTTTTCACTTTTATCATTTCCTGGATCATTTTTACTTTTTTTATTTTTATTATCCTCTTTATCTAAAATGCTTAATTGTTGACCTCTAATTTTAGATTTTGATAATTCTGTTTCTCATTCTCGACCTAATATTTCTAATTCTGAAAAATTCGAAAAAGCATTTCTTGAAATGTACACTTTATATTCAATTCTTAAATTCTCATAGGCCTTTCTTAATTGCCATTCTAGGCTCGGACGTGGCATTAATTTTTCAAATAATTGTTTAATTTCTGTAACAAAAGCATGAATGTCTTTGTCTTTTTTCTGATTGCAAAATTTGATTTCATTTTTAATAGTTTCAGTATATCTCTCATTTAAGTAAGTTTCTTTAAAATCTTTAATAAATTGATCTAAACATTGCCAATTATTTTTATTTACTTGAAACGAACCTAATGCTTCGTCCTCGAAAACAGCATCTAAATTTTCTAAAATGTCTCGTTCGTTAATTTTATATCCTCTTTTAAATCTGATTAAATTATTTAAAAAATAAGTTTGACTATTTTCCGTGTTGTTTTTAAAATTAATCGGCCAATTTGCAAGTCTGTTTGACATTGAGGTAGATTTGATTTTTGCAGAATTGATTGCCTTTGTACTGGTCTCGGTAATGAGTATTCGTCCCCTTGACCGCTACCCCTGTTTATTGTAATTCTATTCCGTGCACCTGCTAACGAGTGCCTTTGCTGATTAAAATATAATTCTGTCTCTTCGACATAAACCGTATCTAAAAAAGAATCAATTTCGAACGTTCTATTATTGATTCTCACATTTACTTTCTCTTGTCTTTCTATTTCCATTCGTAATTTTTCGCGACCTACTCTTGCTTTCTCTGCTCTTTCTTTTTCTATCCTATCTCTTTCTTTTCTAAGGGTTTCTTCCCTTTTCAACCGACTCAATTCTAATCGTTCCCTGTCTCTTTTGAATATTTCGAGTTCTTTTATCTTATTTTCAATTTCTCTATCTATTCTATACGTTTCTGATTCAACATTTTCAAAACTTCTACTGCTCTCATTTTCTAGTCTCCAATTACCTAACGTATTCTCAGTATTTGGGGATAATATTTCAATTTCGTGTCTATGTGAGGTATGGTTTTGTCTGTTTGGGTTTAGGGTACTTTCTGTCTTTGTGTTGTTGTTCTTGGGATTGCGCCTTTTTCTTGATATGTATCTTTTTCCGCCAATTCTAACTCTCTATTTCGTAACCGTTACAAATTCTAAGTTCAAATTTCTTACTAATTCTTCTATTCTATTTTCTCCTTCGACCGATTGAATAATACTATTTTCGTTTTCAAAGTTACCCCCATCTGCTTGTGCATTATTTTCTTCCAGTATAATTTCCGGAATTTCATTAGTTTCCCTATTTTCTCTTGTATTTTCGACCGGATTTGCCATTTTTTGAATAATTTTTATTCTACCGGACCTTAACTTCATTCGATTTTTTAATCGTTTATCTAACACCTTTCTTCTTTTGTACGGACTAGCTCAGGGGTTCTTTACGGCTGATTAAAAACCGGCACGTTCACTTAAGTGAGCGTCTCGGTTTTTACTACTTCGCGGTTGCGCTTGGTCTGACTGCGTTGCGGACGTATCCACTGGGGGCGGGAAGTGTTAGGGTTATTAATATGATGTCACTGGTTCCTAGTTCGCGCGCCAATTTCGTTACTGACGCCGCTTCTTTTTGTAACTTTCATATTTACTACTCAATTTTCTTCTAGTTTTTTGTTGCCTTGGTGCTAGATCATCTCGAAGAGGGGTCGGGACCCCATTACCCTTCTCATTTCCTATCCTTTGGAGGGGCAGCTCTCTCTGTAATGTACAAAATAACCGCACCTGGGACACTCCTTTGGTCTCGTGTATTCCTTCGACGGAGCCAGGTGCATAAGAGGCTGAATCGTATAGCTGTGTGTATGATAAATCCATTATTCAAAGGCTGATACCTCGATACCTTCCCTTGTCAGAGACGCCTCCATAAACCCCAGGCATCCCCAATTCAATGTATTGTTTTAGAGGGTGGATTAATAAGTACCTGTATTATGATTGAAGACGTAAGTTTTTGAGGACAGCTTTTGTCATATTTCAACGTAATCTCCTTTCATGGGGATACACTTTTCTCAAAGTTCTAGCCGTTTCTTCAAACACTCTAAAAATATTATTGATTAAATTCGTAAAAATAGACTTCTGTGTCGATAATGATCTCTTCGTTTAAGCTGATCTTTTTCCCACAAGCCACGTTTTCATGTTGGGGAACCTAAAAAAGTCGCAAGAAGCCAGGTCCGGCCAGTATGGTGGAAGTGGTAACAAATCGTAGCGAAATTCATGCAATTTTACCGCGACGATTCCGGACGTGTAGGCTAGTGCATCATCATGATGGTAGTGCATCCTTTCTCCACAATGTCTATGAGAATTAGTCCACTCGAATCCCAAAAAGTCGTAGCCATGACATTCCCGGCTGACAGAACCGTCTTTGCCTTCTTTGCTGCAGATTCGCCTAGAAAAATCTATTGTTTTGATTATCGTTTCGTCTCTGGCGTATAATAATTAATCCAGGTTTCACCAGCGGTGATGATTCGATAAAAAAAAATCCTGTGGTTTTTGCTGAAAGGTCCACATTCTGCTTCGAAGTTGGCATCCGTATCGGCTTGTTGTTCACGGTGATCCATCGCGACAGCACACTTTCGTTCGGCGATCAGCAAGAATCATATCATAGAACTTTTCTACGATTTCCGCAGTAACCACGTCTTCTGGGCGGCCTGGGCGCTCCGCACGTACAACCACGTTTAAATTCTTTAAACCACTATTTCACGGTTGTCAAAGATAGTGAAAGGTCCTCATAAACATTATCTAATTTAGCTTTTATTTCGTAACACTTTTTTTCCATCAAAAAATTAGAAGCGAATTATGGATCGAAATTGTTATTTCACTAAAACGGAACACCAAACACGTTTGATATAAATCGCTGTCAAATCAAAACTGATTCATGAATTAATCTGTGCTTCTGTGTTTCGTAATTTAGAAGATAATCTTTAACAAGGTTAATGTCTTTAAACATGAGTACTTATTGATCCACCCTCTATACTGGATTTATGTGTGCATCTTTATTATATTTATTACAAATATGATGCTATTCACGTCAATATTGATCGGCGAAATGACATTGATCATGGCGTCCATTAAGAAAAAAAAGCAGTATCATTGAAAGTTTAACTTTTAACGATTTTTGTTTTTTCTTTTATTAAATTCATGCTAATTGATGTATTACCAAAAAATTATATCTCTTTATGTGAGAAAATAAAATAAGAAACGAGCGCGTTTAATTTTAATGTAAAGGGAGCGTTGATACGGCAGCTATCCTTCCTAAACATTCAAAACCTTCTGTTTTTGTATAAATGAAAAAAATGCGACTGTACCGTTGTCAAGAATAAGGAAACTACCCACGATGAAGACTTGTGGAATTCAATAAGATTTTATTGTACATATATTTATAAATAATAAACTTGAAAATGCAACTAGTGATTAAAGAATACTAATTACCTTATTTAATGCATCTCTTAGTGTAAAAGTTAAATGTTTTTAGTACGAGTTGCTCTTTCAATTTTGGATCCATGAATACTGATTATTGTAAACAAAAACAGAAGGGTTATAATATTTACTGCTTTTTCTGTTAGATTGGAAAAATATTTTTTGGAACTAGGACCTCAAAATATATTTTTAAATACATTCAAAAATTATTTAATGCAATAAAATATTTTTTCATATCCAGAAAATTAGTTTTGCATAGATCTTCCGATAATTAACAAAAAAATTATGTATTCTTGTTTCACAATATAGAAATTCAAAACTTTTTACGTTCTACAATGTGAAAACTTAATCTCAACATACTTGTAACTTGTTTTGAATTCCTAAATTGTGATTGCAATATAAAAATTAGTGTTAGCTAGCCCCGGACTTGTAGAGATAAAACTTAAAATCAAATACAGTTCAACAAATTAATTAAGTTGTAGAAACTTTTATTTTCCCTAATAGTTAATATAAGATTAAAGGATTCTTATGCGAAAAATCTCTAAACCTTCTGTTTAACTTCATAATGTTTTTATAATATATTTCAGTGTCGAAGAATGAATTCATATATATGCGCCAAAGTAGCAATAGTTAAGAAGAAAAAGTTTCATAAAAGCAAGATTGTAGGGAAAATAAATTGTAATAGCATTAATTCAGGGGAAAAATATTATAATGTCAATAGTTACGACGAAAATGTTCTTATTCATTTTAAATATTGAAATCGTAATTAAACGTATTTTTGGCAGTCATTTTCCACCACTTTTGCCATTTGTGATAAATTATTCAAAGCGAACACCTTTCCTTTATATGAACCTGAATTTGCTATTCAAATTCCTCATAAGCAGACATTTATGCACCAAAAATCATATCACAGAATCCAGAAATCAAAATAGAATAGCCATTGGCTTCCTCTATTGCAAAAAATTGAGGTCAATTTTTGACTTAAACATGTCCTAAAAATGCATTAATTAGGTCTATAATTGTCATTAACGGCAATTGAAAAGGACCGTAAAAAAATTTGGTTTCTGTTCTTTCTGTGTGTAAAATAAAAGCATAATAAAATGATACGAGTGTATCTCGTGGTGTGGTCTCAGAATGATAGCATGAGGGATTAATTTTCCAATCCTCAGATCCTTCTGGTGTTTGATATTCGTTTATTCTTATGGTAAAACAGAGTATACAAAAATTTGGTATAATCGATGCCGAAATACGTTTAGAAAAGAGTAAAACCATTTAAATGGCAAATTTTTGTGTATTTTTTTACAAGGAACTCTTGAATTAATGGTATTATTGTTCAACAAATAATTAAATACTGCATTCTTCAAATATATAAATCACTTAAATGAATTGTTATTATATCTTCACATAAATTACTGTTTTTACTCTCTCAACGATATTTTCTGCATATTAAAAAATGTAATTTTGATTTAGAATTTACTGATGCATTCAATTACGACGAAATAAAAATTAGAAAGAATGTTTTCAACATTGTGTAGAATGGGAAAAAATTGTATGTATTGTAACAATGCTTCGTATTTTTGTTTCAAATTTTTTAGAATTTGTTACTGTGTTATATAGTTAATATAATAATTGTATTTTGAATTTTTCAAAATAAAATATTGTAAAATTGAGAAGGAAATATTTTTTTGAGTTTAATAAATCGTCCTTGTACTGTTATAAAAAATTGTTTTCAAATTCATTAACCTGTCCTGATTATATCCTGTAACTTAAATAATTATAGAACTCTAGTATGGAGACTGCAATAACTTTACAACAAATGATATAATTTCTTGAATTATGATGAATTCGTGGAATTTTAAAAACAGTTTCGTTATGCAAAAGATGTTCGCAGTAATTATTCACTGGAAATTTATTAAATGCCTACATTGAAAACTGTAAAGAGGTAGAGAATTTATTTTTTTTTCTTAAAAAGGTTTGTTTTTTATTGCAGTGAGTGGCATTTCTGCTTTTGTAACTCAGTTTCAACTATCTTTGGGCAACAAACAGTAATATACACTGACAAAACTATATCGCACAAATTACAATATATATCGTAATTCCTGCGCTATATATCGTAATTATCACATTATAATAGCGCAAAATCGTGATATCGTACATTGCAAGTTTTTACATTATATAACGCATAATTGTGCAATCTATAACGTAAGAAATGGGGATTCCCATCCGTCAGTTACATTTTGCGCTTTTGCTAAATTGTATTAAGTAAGTTCTAATTCGTGTACAATAATGTGATTTATTTTGGAGGAAATATATCAGTAAGTACATCTTTTTTTGTGCTTTCTGTCGTAGATTCTACATGTTTTACTGAAATTTGCTCACTTTAGCGCGACACAGTCGACGATTTCAGAATTATTTTCCTAACCTCAATGAAACTTTTGCCGCAATATGTTTAATCATTAACAGTTGCTGGTCTTACCTGCAGCAAATTTTTAATTTTCTCTGTAATTGTTTGAAATCTAGAGTCCCGATTTATAGCTTGAACTGACTCATACTCTGCCTTTTTCCCATTGCTGCTAAGGACACCGTAGCAGACGACAGCAACAAAATTTAACTTCATTTTCGTCTGTGATATTAGTGCATTATAATATCGTACAAAGCTCCGGGAACTGATTGTACGTTATCATATTGCGCTTTCTTGCAATATAGAGGTTTTGCGATATCATTGTGCGATATCTTTTTCTCCGTGTATGTAAAAACTTAATACAAACAAATAGCATTTTTGAAAATGTCAACAATTCTTTTTGATATTTTTCAAAGGATTTTTTGTGTTGGAATTAAAGGCTTCGCACCTAAAAGAGTATTCTGTTAGGAATAAAAAGATGGTAAATTTTGTCCACTAATTATAAACAATAGATCTTGCGTCGCAAAAAAACTTCTTTTAATTTCCAGTTCTATGAAAGATGCCAAAGGTTCTTTATAAATTTCCAAAAATTACTTCCAGCAAGTTTGATAAAAGAAGTGTTCACTCCTCGCACAATGTTGCAGTAAATGACTCATTTCTTTTCATTTCAAGGCCAATAAATTAAGCCAATATATTTTCTGGAATTTTGAAAACGTTCAATTCGAATTTCTTTATTTTAGCGAGAAAATGGTCATCTGTTTTTTTTACATTTAAAAACAAAATATTTTAAATTCTTGATCAAGTTTTTTAGAATTATGTGACGACCTAACTATTAAAACAAATGTATAACAATATTTGTCTCAGAATTATAAAATAGTTTGTTTTTTAACCAGATATAAAACTGGTAAGATCTTGAAAACAAAGTGCTGTTTTTAATTTTTTTGTATTCAAAAGAATTATTTTCGAACTAATAAATAATGTGTGCAAATTTAATTTGAAAAAATCGACATCTCATTGCGTTGCGCCCTAATATGTAAGTAATACTGCAAATGGTATATCTTCGCTGAAAAGAAATGCTGATATTGCCGATTGATATCGAAAGCATAGCGGCACGATGGGAGGCAGTGCGAGGCAATCTCATTCAGTCACTCACATCTGCGAGTTTTGCGAGCGTCGTGTTCAGAGTTGATAAAGGTAAGATATCGAAAAATAATATTAATTTAATTACGTTAGTAACTCTAAACTAACTTTTCACAATATTAAAATGTATTAAGCATTCAGTCCATTTAGTCACTACATGTATGATTCGTGAAATCCTGTAATACACTTGATGCTTATCCTCACTAGAGATATTCTATTTATAGATGCTTATCACTTTCTCTCGCCATTTTTACGATTCTTCTTTGATGGAATAACAATAGTTGTTCATTAGAATGATTAAACAATTACAAAGTACGAAAAATCCAATTTTTAGTGGATTCAATTCACTGGGATAATTTATATTTTAATGGACATTATTGTTCCCTTTGAAAAAATTCCATAACAAGATGTAATGCAATTAGGGCAATATTAGTCTAATATTTATATTTCTAAATTTATCGACAAAATGTCTAGTTATTTTGTTACCTAAATTACTTTTTCGGTTTACAACTGGCAGCAGTCGTTTTTTTATTTGAGGAGAACATCATTTTTTAAATAACAAATATGAATTTCAAATAACTATTTTTGTAAACTTTTTTAACACTTAAATTCGAGATAAAATTAGCTTTAACAAGAAAATGAGTATTTGTTTCGGTTTTTATAATTATATCAATATGATTTTTCTAGGATTCTTAAGAAAATTTAGAAATTTGTTTTAAGATATCATGTTTGACAAAAAATAATCTAGAAGATACAAAAGAAATTTTTTTAATTCTACAGGATTGTATCAAACATTAGGAAACACTCGGGTCTGTTAAGAAGATATTTAAGATTTTTCAAATTTTGGAAGGAAAATATTTGATAAGATTAGTTAATTGATTTTAGAAATATTTAAACTTTTCCTAAAATTTGTTTAAATTTCTTTAAAATTAAAAAAATTGCCATAAAATATTTTTAAAACTTTTAAAACATTTTTGAAGTGTTTGAAAATTTTTAAAAATTATTAAAAATAATTTTAAATATTATAAATTATGTACTATTTCATTTTACACATCTCTTTAGAAGTGTAAAAAGATTCACAAATTTACACTGTGATAGCCAAATGTTAAGAACAGAATTATTTCGCAATATTACCAAGAGTCTTGACCGTATCGAGAAAAAAATTGAATGATGAAAAATACTTGCTGTAGACATTTCTTTTCTATAAAATTACACAGAAGCATTAGAGTTGTATAAAAATTCAGATTTATATTTCCTAAACATCTTTTTGTAAACGCAAAAAGAACGAGGTTACTTAGAGTTTGATAGTTGTCCTGGATCAGAGCCAGCAAGCTTTCAAACAATTGGTTTACATTTTTTCAATGGATTTTACTTTTGAAAAAAGAACAAAAACTTACAGTAACGCAATACTTTTTTCAAATGTTGTGATTTTTTAATCATCCTACTTTAGTTTATTTCTCTCGTCCTTCTTCATTTTTATCATCCTTATTCTTTAAAGCTTTATGAAAATCTCGACTTTTCAGTGCTGATCTATAGTTTCAACACCCCTGTCAAGGAAATAGAGGTTACACTGATAGTATCATCAATTGACAGACTTTCTAGCAAAATAGTTTAATTTTTCAATAAATAAGATGACATTTTAACCAACTAGTTAAATTTTTAACAAAAACCATCAAAAGACGAATTTTCAACAAAAATTTTGAATTTTGAATTTTTTGCGAGAAATATGTATCTGAAATTTTTAAATCGATATCTCGAATAGTTTTCGAGATATAAAGGGCACCCCTGTGTCTGGTCACAGAAATAATGTAAGATCACACCCCTGCTCCTTTTTAACATCCCGGGGGGGGGGCAGGAAGGCACCACTGTGACTGGTCATAGAAATAATCATATTCCCTTTCCTAATATTTTTCTATAATTTTCTCATGTGCCGGCAGTATGTCAATTCCCTAGACCGTCAGCAGGCTGCCGGATTCGGATAGATCGTCCTTCAAATTGCCGGCAGTCTGCCGACTGCTGGCAATTTGCACTCGTCGGGGAAAATGGAGAGGGCATGACTAGCTCTGTAACGCTGTTTTAGCCAGGTTCTAGCTAGAACTTCTGAGCAGGCCCTAACGAGAGTGCCCCTATATCGCACGATGATTAGTAGGGCCCCGTCTAGACCCTTTCTTTTGCCTGATGAATATTTAATTGATATGACAAAAAAGGTATTCAAAAAATAAATATTAATTGATTGTAAGTATTTTGTCTTTAAATATTAATGGTCCTATTTAGAGTCAATACATATATTACATTTTTAAACATTTTATTAAAAATAAAATTTCTAATGCTATAAAGTATCGAACACCTACATCTATACCTAAATCTATCGCCTAGCAGTCAGGAGTCTTAACCATTACGCTAAACCTTCGAGTCGATAGTCGATGAAAAATCCATACTCATACGCTACAGATAAAGAAATTTTGAACTCTCTTTTTCTAATTAAATACTTATTATCATACGACCTTATGCAAATGTAAAACATATGAACTGTTAGCAGGAATATCAATAAAATAATTTTTAAATAAATAATTGTAATCGATTGAAATTTTTCTTCCTGTAATATTTCGTTTTTTCCCGTTGTAGACTACTTTAAAACTTTTTAGAATGACAGCAAATGTAATTTTTTCTGAATATTTACAGTTCTTCATAAGAACGGAATTATTTTCTTACAAAAAAAGGATAAGATAGATTTGCCACACCTACATACGAGGCACGAATTTCTTTACTAGAAACTGACATTGCACCCATCAGTTTTTTCCCGACTATATTCTGACAGAGGCCCCAACCAGTGTTTTCTGTACTAAATATTTTGATAGGGGCCCTAACCAGTTTTTTCTAGGCACTCAACGAAAGTTGTATGAATTAGGATAAATTATGTAAATTTTAACAAAACATCCATAAACTGATTTTGATTTAGGTACGGACATTAGAATAGAACATAAATTAGCCGACACCGTTATTGAGCGCAATAATGCACATAGGAAGAAATATATTTTGATTCAAGCTAACTTGCAAATGATAACAATACACGGAGAGACTTTGGATATTAATACTTCTCTTATCGCATATCCATAATTCAAATAAAGTGTACCAATTTAGGGATAATCGAGGTTCGGTTAGAAAAAGTCGAAGTTTGACTTTGAAAATGCAGACTAATATCTATGATTAGATTAAATCGTGCGAATTTTAGACTCTTACATAAAAAAATTACAGTATTTTTAAGTCGATGTATTAAATTTTGTAATGGATTCGAATAACGAAAATTAGTATAGTGCTTTGAAAGAAATGAAACAGAATGTTGAACATTTTGTTACGAACGCCTTGCAATCTTTCTAAACCACTATACGAAAAATAAGGGTCCGTGATGTTGTGTTTCACGTTGACGCATGGCGAAAAGAAAGACGGTGAGAAGTGTACGAACGCACACTATTACATGGACTTCATATACTTCTTAATATATATGTGTGTATACGCTCGGATAGTCGCTCGCTGGCCACGGTGAGTTTGTTTACGAAGATTTAACTAATACGGACTTAATTAACTATTTAGCACAGACACACACATACACACATATTGAAAATACATTTAGAGATTTCGGAATCTTTCAAATGCTGTGAAATTGTTGAATGAAAAAGTACAATTTCTGATTTGCCATTTTTTTAAGCATAAAAAAATGTCTTTTTTTTAAACCCACACACGAGAGAAACAAGAAATTAAAAGACGAAAGTTGTGATGAGAATTTTCCCACGCAGCAGGCGGATTTTATTTTATTTTTTTACTCTTTATTATTATGTTTTTCACGATTAAAAGAAAAACTACGCACCCTGTTCAAAAGCGATTCTTAACAAATTTATACATCTTTTTCAAATTCATAATTTCTGTCTTCTCGTCTTCTTCCGTATTTTGCATGTGCCTCAAATTTCGAATCATCATTAGGATAAATTGTTCCTCTTTTTGAATACTGTATATATCCGTACAGAGAATGTTTGAATCTTGAAAAAAAGTTGTCTCAAAAATGTTTGCAATGCGCTCACTTTTTGATTTTTTATCCAAAATGGCTGGCTAAAGAACTTGACTTTTAGTTTAACACACTCGAAAATATACCAAAGGCCGAGCCAAGCTGTAAACTTTTTTGAACGTTATCGTGCTAAGAAACTAAATATCTACAGACTAACAGACAGAATAATTAAAAATATATATATTTATGTATTAAGCGATAGTTCTGGATTTGCAGGTTTTTTTATTCTATAAAATGTAAAAGTAATTATTAGTTCATTTGAGAGAGAATCACGGTAATTTATACTAATAATCGGTATATTCTTTATATATTTAATATGTTGAAAGATACCAATACAAATATTAAAAAATATTATACTTAGAATTATCTCAGGGCGACTACTCAAATTCTGTAGAAAAAATTCCCTGACAATTCTAGGATGTTGCCAGGTATCTATAGATTTTCTCAATGTATAATTTTCCTGAATAATGAGCCATTCAAGTATTCAATATCACATTCTCTAAAGCAATTTTGACCCTACATCCCTTAAAAAGTATTACATAATACTTCAAAAAAACTTCCGTTATCCATTTGTGAATGGTTAAATGGTAGTTAATTAAGTTTATTGAAAGTGTTAAAAAATAGGAATAAATGATGCGTGGTCAAAAAAACCTTATTTCTAAAATGTCTGCCCCACAATTTTTTCCTGTTGGTATCAAAATGTCTCACAAAATTGATTTTTTAGTAAAGTTCTTATTGAGTTGAAAGTGATACAGTTTTTTCTTTACTTGGAAGAGGCCATTTTTTTTTATTTTTAAGATTTCTATTGTGTTTGAAGAAAGAATTTTTCATTTTCGTTTT
>NC_046666.1:61899055-61908190 GCF_010883055.1 Belonocnema kinseyi | reverse complement strand
GAAGTGTTGATTTTCGATTTTTTCTGAATTTAAAAGAAGGATTTTTTTATTGTTATGGTTGTTATAGAACTGGAAGGAAGGAAATTCGTTTTTTCAAGGTTTTTTAAATAGGAAGATGCACTCATTTTTGGATATAGTTAGATGATATCTTTGCTGTTTTTTTGAAGATACGTTTTTTAATTGAGCCAACTAACATAACAGTCAAGACAATTGTTTGATTGACATTAGGGTCAATCGAATTTATTTTGTTTGTGTTCTGCAATTAATTTAAAAGATGTTAATTTATTTTTGAATAAAAATACAAATTAGATGTTTTATTCTTTATAACCATCTGACTAAATGGATTTATCAATAAGACTATGTGAATCAGTCTTAACTTATATATTTTAATTGATCTAAATTCATTGCAATCTATATTTTCCAAGGAAACTTTTTTTTATAATGTTTTTATTGAGTTGGGAGATGGACATGTTTCATTTATTCACAAATGTATTAATGCAAGTTGAATTTGAGGATAAGTGTTAATTTAGAGAATTTAAAACGATAGCGCGGATTCATATTTTTTTACCAGAGATCTTTGTACAATTCAATTTATCAAAGTGTGAAGGTATAGGTTTAGCAGTTTAATTGCACTTAATTGAAAAGTGTTAAAAGCATCTATTTTATATGTGTCAATTATTGTGAGTTTAAATAGAAAATTTCCAAATTAAATCTAGTTGAAACTTTAATTTAAATTTCCATAGTTACGAACATTTTTGTACTACAAACGCACGTATAATTGAAGAGATTTGGCAGGGAACACCAAGTCATAAGCCCAGTACAGTTGGTCAGATGGTGTGATCGTCGCGAGTTCGACTATAGACGGAATAGCTCGGAAACCGAGCAGTACCCTGATTATCCCTAAATTCTTACATTTTATTTTAATTATACATATAAAATGAATCAAATATTGATATCAAAAGTCTCTCCGTGTAGACTTATTGATACTGATGAGTTGCTCGGAAAGAAAGAAGACAAAATAACACTCAAAAAAGATGATTTGGAGTTTTAAAAAATACTTTACTTCTTATCTTAGGATTAAGGATCAATTAAAAATAAGAAGCAAAGAAAGCGGAGAAAGGGAAAAAAGTGACATAGAAAAATTTGTTCTTTTTAGTAATGCTGGTCTGGATACGGAAGGTCATGACTATAAAAATATTGTTAGAGCAATCACTAGTAGCAAGGTTGATCTTTTATCGAGCGGCAAATCACTCTCGAATCAGTGTAATTAATGCAAAGAATTATTGTAAATAATGAAAGCGATACGGAATCACTGTGAGTATAATGCGAGGTTTAATGTATCTCGTTATTTAGAAAGATCAGTATGAAGCGTGAAGAAAAGAATGTATTTTCCGTAACTCGAACGCAAATTTAAGGAAGAGAATGAAAATAATGTTTGGAACGTGAATTTCGTACGAAATACACGGAGAAAAAGATATCGCTTAATGATATCGCAAAAACTTTGTATTGAAATAAAGGGCAATATTATAACGTACGAGCAGGTCCTGGAGCTTTGTACGATATTATAATGCACTAATATCACAGAAAAAAAATGAAGTTATATTTTGTTGCTCTCGTCTGCTATACGGCGTCCTTAGCAGTAATGGGAAAAAGGCAGAGTATGAGTGAGTTGGAGCTATAAATCGGGACACCAGATTTAAAACAATCACAGAAAAAAGTAAAAAATTGCTGCAGGTAAGACCTGCAACTGAGGTTAGGAAAGTAATTCTGATCTCGTCGACGTAAAATATAACTGACAGATGGGAATCCCCATTTCTCTCAAATTTAATGAAGTTACACGACGCTGGATAGCCCTGGCTTCGTAATTGTCACAACACCTCGAATAAAATTGGAGCGATAATGCGATGAAAGATTATCCAGGTAAGGTTACAAATCGGAAATTATCTTCGATTCATTTGAAGTTTATCTGGCAAGGTTAATTTTTGTTCCGGTGAATCTTTCACCTAGAATCGATGTAAACTTTATCTTTAATTTTCCCTGTGATCGTTTGTTCACTACTCGAACCCTCACGAGATCATAAAAGAAGAAACACAATGTGATAGCGTAATAAACTAAAATTCTTATGTTATAGACTGCACAATTATGCGGTATATAATGTAAAAACTTGCAATGTACGATATCACGATTTTTCGCTATCATAACGCGATAATTACGATATAGAGCGCAGGAATTACGATATCTATTGTAATTCATGCGATATAGTTTTCTCAGTATAATTAGTTAATTATAATTAATTTCGTAAAATATGTAACGTTTAAAAATAAAGCAAAAATCACAACGTTTGCTGGGTAGTAAGACATAATTACTAGTTTTTGTGTATTTGTTCATTTTGATTTTTCTAAATATAAAAATGGAAACCATCGATCAAATATTCAAATCTTATAAAGTAATAATCAATTATTGATGAAAAAAATAAAATGACAGGGTGTCTACTGTGCGGAAATTTAAGGAAATCCGGGAATCGTCCGAGAACTTGAAAAAATCCGAGAAAATCGAGGAATTGACCTGAGTTTTATTTTTGGTGCGCAAAGTGTATTTTATTTCCTCATAATTTATCATTTTTTTCTTGTGACTTTGACCTACTTGCGCTACGCTTTTCTTACTTAAAATTCAAATAAAAAAAATTAAAAATTTTTGAAATAAATTTTCACATTGCAATCGAGTAAATTACGTATTAGTTTGGTTGAACATTGTTTCACCTGAAAATTTAATTATCAAATTTTTTGCTGAAAATTTAGGTTTTTAAATGCAAAGTCACCTTTTTTGGTAGAAATTAATCTTCCCAGTTGAAAAATTATTTTCTGCTCGAAATTATTATTATTCTAGTTACAAATTCATCATTTTATATATAACTCTGTTTGAAAATGTGACTGCTTTTTTAATATTAGTTTTCTTTATCATGAAAAGTTTTCTTTCACTGAAAATTTGATTACTCCAATTGAACAATTGATTTGTTGCCAATTAATTCATTTGCTAATTTGAAAGTTTACCAAAAATTCGGGTCTAATTGGACTTTTATTATTTTGTATTTTTGGATGTGGTAGTGCTAGGTTTACGTAAGGTAGCACCTCCACAAGAACACTAATTTTTTGAAAAAAGTAGAAGCCCAAAAATTTTATATAGCGTACAAAAAAAATGTCAAAAAAAAAAGACCAAAATTCTGAGCTATGAAGAATTTCGAAATTCGGTTCTGGAGGTGCTAGATGAATGGGTCACTGCGCGCAGTTACTGCGGTTAGTGTAAATAGCGCTCATAAGGAGCGTCCGCTAGACGTCAGATCGCTGCATAGTGCTATCACTGTATTCACACTATAAGTTTACGCAATTTGTAGTATGACGGTTTCAGTTAAAGCGAATAAGGCGCGTAAGTTCTTTTTAATGTCAATAACGTCAGTAAGGTGGACGTTAAATTTGAACGTTTACACTGATTTGAGAGTGATTAGACCCTCGTCTTTTACCAAATACTCATAAAGATGTAAAGTCCTATAGATTTCATAAAAAAAACGTGAACAAATCGGCATTCAATAAAAAGCTTATATTAATGGCTTTAAAATCTGATTTAGACGTATTATCTGCAAAACTCGCAGATGATATAATCTATAAGAATTAAGCAGAAAAGTATAACGGAAAACAATTTTCGACAATATATGATAAACGCTGAATGGTCAGTATCTAAAGATTTTGATATAAAAAAGTGTTAAGTTGTAATATTTTTATCGGATTCTGTATTATGTAACTAATGAAAGCATAGAAGATTTTTGAAATTCTTAGAGTTTAGAGTAAATGAGCTTAACCTTAAAGATTTATCAGACAATATTTGTAATAAGGAGATAAAGGAGATATTTCAAAAATATTATGAGACTGACCTTAAATATATAGAATTTTTCATTAGCAATTTTTTGACAAATTGGAAAAATTCATTAGGTTCTCAGCAAGAGGGTTAGATTTTAAATACTGAAAAATTAAAATTTCTTAATGAATTGAAAATTGCTATTTCTAAACCTAAAGTAAAGCACATGTCAGGAGAATATACAACACTTCTTGAAAAAATAAGAGAAAAGTTAAAGCTTGCATTTTAATGACGATTTTTTTTACATGTAATTTGCAAGAAGACAAAAAAAGTTTTTGCTATTAAGACTGAAAGTATTGTCTTTAACTTCCATCAGGGTTATAGAATGTCTGAAGAAAAATGATTAGGAAGATCATATTTTTCTAAACTTAGAAAAACTAGAACAAAAAGAAGAGATTACGAAGTTAATCAATATATATATATATATATAAATCGAGAGTTTAATTAATTTATTTTATCTTATGAATCGATAGATGATCTAAATGATCAGTCGCAGCAAAAATTTGTCACTGAACTCAATAAAATAATAAAAACCAATAAAAAAATTATTTTCATTTCCTCAATTATTGATGATCCTCTCACCCTTAAATTAAAAAATAAATATAATAATCAATATAAGCAAATAATAGATAAGATCATTAGAAATGAGCTAGTAAATCCCTCAAAGATTCTTGCACAAAGCATTATACTAAATGGTAAATCGATAACTTTAAATGATTTCATAGATAAAGACAATGAAGACTGCTAAGAAATAATAGATTCAAAAATACTAGTTAAAATGATTAACAATGAAAAAATTAAAATAGGGAGTGAGCCACTAAGAACAATCGACTTAGAAGGAGCACACGCTGAATTAACGCAAGAGGAGATTTTTCGAGAGACATTGGTGAAGAATCAAAAGAATACAGTCGATAGTATTAACTCAGATGAGATAGGTAAATTTAATTTTGATACTATTAACAGAATCACAGTAACTGATGATCAATTTCAAGAAAATAACTTTAAGCAACTATATCAGAAAAACACAATTAAAGAAACTTATAGCCGATTCTACCAGCTGTGGTTAAATCCATGATTAGCTAATCATGATTATTCTTTAATCAGCGTTTTAATCACGATTAACTTGTGACGCGTTCCATCATGAATTTTTAATCTCTGATTAGCCAACCATATTCTCTGTTCGCAAGAAGTCTAGTTTCTGCGAGTTTCTGTTATAATGATGATTCTGATTGGCTGATTTCGAACTTGTATTCGCGCGTAAAATATACCTCGACTGCTCACGAACGACCAGCGGCGACGTGTTTCTGTTTATAAACATCGTTCCCAAATAAATTGACAGGAATTAGTTATCGATTGAAATTGAATATAAGTTGTGCGAGTACAAGATATCGTTATAAATTCGATCAATATTTCACACTATACTTGAACTTCAACTTTGAGGTTATGTTGACTCCCTTTAATTGCTGATTAACTCGCTAACCAGCCGAAAAATGGCCGGTTAAGTTAATCGGCGGTTAGACTTCTTTAATCATGTTTTAAAGGTTGATGGAACGCAATCTGCTGATTAACCTGAGTTAATCAATGATTAAACTTTAATGACAGTTGGTGGAATCGGCCCTTACTAGATTAAACTAAAGAATGAAGACAATGGATTAAAGTTTACTTTGTAACATTTTTTTAATCCTAATTTTTACCTTTAAAGAGAATTTATTTATCCAGAAAAAGTAATTATTAGAAATGATTTACTAAAAGAACTAATTAAAGTTGATCTTGATAACTTTTTCCTTTTTACTGGTGTAGATGATCTAAAATATGTTTTATCAATACTTCAATTGAATGAACGAGACAAGAAAGTAAAAGTAATTATTAATAATAAAAAGATAACAATCCAAAAAGAAAATGGACAAGCAAAGTTTGATGATTTAGTAAAAAATTCAAATATACCTATTCATTGGCTGCATGTAGAAAACAATAATGGTGATAGGCAAATCATATGGTATAAATCTCATGGTTATGATGCATCAGAAAACTTACGTTCATATATTGATACAAACAAACAAAATTGAAATGAAAGTGACTTCATTTAGGCGATAAAAAAATCAGCAAGTAGTAATCATTGCGGATGAACCAGGAATGGGAAAATCAACTAGTTTAACAAAGTTATATGAATCAAGATAGATCAAAACCTGAATAAAAAGCTCTACTTGAATCACGCTGGGTAATGAGAGTAAATCTTGGAATTCATTTACGAGCAATTCTAAATATTTACTCTGATGGCAAAGATAAATGTCGATGTAATCTTTGTGAAATAGTAGATTTTTTATCAGCAGTTGATTCAAAACTAAATAATGGATTGGATCCAAAACTACTGAAATAAGCGTTATGAAGGAAAACTTTTGCAAAACCTTTATTAATAGCATTTAATGGATTTGATAAGGTTCTTGATAATGATATTAGGGAAAAGATTATTTCATTATTGAAATTCCTAAAAGGTGTGACATATGCGATATTTTGGAGTATGAGTCGTTTACATTATACAGAAAAAAGAGAAATTATAAACATCTTTTTAAAATATCGCTTGAGCCCAATTTTAATCAAAGACGAATCTATTGAGATTCTTGGGCAGGATGATCAAGTACACGAAAATACCACCGTCATAGGTCGATATGCACAAGCATTCTTAATAAAGATGCAATCGGTGTTTCAGGGGCTACTTTTAAATTTATAGGAACTCCATTACAGCAAAATTTAATGTTAGAAGGATCTCTACCGCATTTCACAAATTTTCTTGTAAAGAATGATAATTCAGATTCAGATCTGAGTTATTTCGGTAATAATGTGTGTGAGATTTATGAACATTTTATTATTAAAAAATATGATGTTTATTTTCTTAAAAATGGTGTGACAGAAAAACAAAAACAAGAATTCCAAAACAGTGATTTGAATCGTTTTCACATAAATTTGGCTTAAACCTTAATTATTAAATTCTTAACAAAAGAGAAAGTACAAAACTTCAAGGATTTAATCCAATCAGTTGGTATTGTCGTACAAGTATTTACGCGCTGGATGGAAAAAGTACCTTCTACACTAACGAACTCGCGAAAACAGGAATATTTATTAGAAGAGATTTTAATGAAACCAGACTACGAATTAATCCGGCATTTTATGAATATCAAGTTAGAAAAGATCGAAGAACAAATTTCAGGGTTACCAGAAGCAACCCTAGAAGAATATAGTGCGTTAATTAACGATTTATGTAAGAAAAAATGTTAACTCATCAATTTAAAAAATGGTCAGACCATATTGCATATAACAATTACGGAGGGAAATGTAAATATCATTAATTTTGTACTGGATAGCGCAAAGTGTTCGCTAGTTTTGGAAGATTTTTTAATACCAAAATCATTTTTTCCACCTGAATATGATTCTAAAAGATTGGTAAATTTAGATAGTCCTGAAAACAATGTCTATCTTGAAAGCTGCATTGAAAAAAATCCTTTATATTGGGCAGCTGCAGAAGCATTTATGGAAAGGCCGTGTCTAGGTTCACCGAAATTCGTAGAGATACCAATATCTTTCGGTGATCCAAGTTTTTCTAGAGATTTCGTTAGAAAATATCCTCAAAGTGTTCAAGGTCGAGAAGATACTAACATTTTTCATCATTATTCTGAATCAGATCCAGTAAACCATTATTTATTTTATTATAAAAAAGAACATAGTAACAATTCACTTCCATCAATACATAAACTCATTAAAGATAATATAAGAATCATAAAGGTATTAGAAGAAACTTTTGGTGGTAATTATATTAATATTTCAATAATAGGTAGTGTATTAAAGATAAAGGTTGATCAAGCGGTAAGATCAGCTCTCTCTTAAATATAGATTTCTTGAATCGATATATTAGTGTTGATTCATGCGATACTATCTTGCGTGAAGTAATCTGTAATAAATGAATTGAAGCTAAATAAGCCAGAACTTGAAAACTTTGGATATTATTTAATCATTAGTAGCTTATGGTGCTGATCTTAATTTCATTGATAACGATCGTCGTAGCTTACTCCGTAATTTGGTTCGTTGTAAAACCAATGAATCAGATGTAGTAGATTTTTTCGTGAAAAATGGGGTTGATGTGAATGCTGCTGATTGTTGGGGTAGAACTGCACTCCATTATGTTATATTTTTTAAGGAAAATCTAGAGATCATAAAGGCTTTAGTCAGCTCACATGCTAAGATTAATGCTTTAGACAACTTGAAATGTACAGCGTTGAATTATGTTAATTTAATATCAAGCGATGACGTGAAAGAGCTTGGAAAGAAGATAATCAGCAAGCATAGAATCAGGCAATACATTAATGATAAAGTATTTGAGATGAATCCTTATACATTAGTTCTTATTCTTTTTATTAGAAGCCTATTTTCTTTCTATTAGAAGCCTCTCACGTGTTTATTTAATAATCTGATATTTTGAATTTTATCTCGACTCTCTCGGTTCCAGTTCTACCTCCCCCCTCTCCCAACCCTCCCTTATTAACTGAAGTTTTTGGTTAGTTGGGCGTATTATCTGAACAATGAATAATACAAACTACAAAATAGCCTCGGAAAGGACTGGAACTTTTAATGACAAAAGGCATGCACACGGAAAATCTAAAGGTCATGTTTCAGGCGACGAATGGAGACTGGGTGTTTGGAATGATAGGGGAGTAAATGATCTCAAGGTAAAAGAATTGCGTGAAACTATGGACGTGAAGAAACTAGATATTTTATGTGTACCCGAAACAAAGAGAAAGGGATGCGAAACTAAAGACATAAAAAACGGCGTGTTGAAAGGCGGATTTGAAATATGGTCAGGAGTAGACTGTGAATCGCATGGTAAACAAGAAGTAGGTCTGATTTTGAATGAAAGAGCAAAGCAGCATCTCGGACACCATGGTTTCGTGTCTCCTAGACTGCTGTGGGCTAGAATGAAAGTAGGAATCAGAAGACTATTTATCATAGCATGCTACGCGCCGGTTGATAGTGATCCTAGAGAAGTAAAAGACGCCTTCTGGGACGCTTTAAATGACACAATAAATATTTGCGAACATGGGGAAAGAATAATTCTACTAGGAGACATGAACGGTTGAGCTCACAGACCTGAAACGCCGCAACGATGCCGCACGAGGGGAATCGTCCCCCGCCAGGTGCCAGTGCCAGATCGTGGATGAAATTTACCCCCACCATACC
>NC_046666.1:61897052-61898955 GCF_010883055.1 Belonocnema kinseyi | reverse complement strand
CTAATTCCTCATCTATCTTCCCGTCCCTAGTAAATAAGCTACCAAGGTATACGAACTTATCAACTTGTTCAATTCTCTCATCATTTAATAAAATATTACATATGTTTTCTCACTCTTTTCTTTGAACACCATAGTTTTTGTTTTATTTGCGTTAATTTTGAGGCCCATGCTCTTCATGCTTGCATCTAGTTTATTCAACATTCTTTGTAGGTCTTCGATAGACTCTGCCATAACAACCTTATCATCTGCGAACGCTAACTCACGTACCCTTACGTTTTCGAGATCCACAACCTCTTCGTCGAAGATAGCCATTCTTAAACACTTGTTCATAAATAATATAAATAACCATGAAGACATAACGCATCCTTGTCTAACTCCTTGAATAATATCGAAACAGTCACTCAGTTTCCCATTCACTCTTAAACTCGCTTTGCTACCTGTATATATTGTTTTCATAGCTTGTAGGATCCATCCATTGACTCCATACTCTTTCAGGACTTCCCAAAGTTTACTTCTATCTACCTTGTCAAAAGCTTTTTCTAGGTCAACAAATGCACAGAAAACTTTTTTTCCTACTCTTAAACTTTTTTTGTTATTTGCCTTAAGCTAAATATTTGATCCGTACATGACCTTCCTGGCATAAACCCACTTTGGATTTCCCAAATCTTTGCTTCTATTATTTTCATTACCCTACGAATAAGTATTTTTGAATATATTTTACTTACGGTGTTTAATAAGCTAATCCCTCTGTAATTATTGCACTCGCTTTTATCTCCCTTTCTCTTGTATATTGGTACGATAATCGCTTCTATCCAATCGTCTGGGACGTCTCCCATCTCGAAACATAAATTTATCAATTCGCACAGTCTATGTGGTATGTACGCGCCACCATGTTTAAGCATTTCAGCGTTAATACCATCTAGCCCGGCAGCCTTACCGTTTTTCAAGTTCTTAATTATATCCCTAACCTCAGTGACATAGACTTTTTCAATTGAGTTATCCATCGCATCGTGTTCAACATCGCAGTTGTGGTGTCCTATAGCTTCATCTCCGAATTGTCTCCTAAAATATTTACTGAAAGCCTCTAGTATTCCGTCTGCATCATATACCATTTCCCCCCTACTATTTCTCATGTTGACAATTTCTGTACTTTTGTTTCCTTTCGTTTTTTTATAAAGTAGTTTCCTGCTTCCTTCAAAGTCGTTTTGTATTTTTATTTCTTCTTCTGCTCCAATTGTATCTTTACTTTCTTTAACTAATCGTTTAAGCATCTTGTTTTCGCGTCTATAATCATTTCTACGTCTATTTCTTTCCTCATTGCTAAGACCTGTGATGCTCAAAGTTCTCTTGTACGCTTCTCTTTTTGCTTTTTGGGCAGCCTGAATTTCATCATTCCACCACGCATCACCAGATTTTCTTCCTACAACTGCGGTACCACACACTTCGATCGTACTTTTAACGAGGATTCGCACATCCGTTTTCTGTAGGTTCTCAATTTTTATTCGCGTTTGTTTTGCTTTCTTGGTTCTCTTTTTTCTCCATCCCCGACCTAAGTTAATTTTTGAGATCAAAAGGTAATGATCAGTATTGCATTCAGGACCCCTCATGACTCTTGTATCTTTGACTAACTCCCTTAGTCTTTCATCCGCAAAAATAAAGTCAATTATACTGCGGCTATTTCCTTTAGACCAGGTGTATATGTGGATCATTTTACGTCTAAACCAAGTATTTGTAATAAACAGACCCCTTTCTAAGCATAGACCAACTAATTTATCTCCGTTATAGTTTGTTCTTGGATCCAGAGCTCACAGACCTGAAACGCCGCAACGATGCCGCACGAGGGGAATCGTCCCCCGCCAGGTGCCAGTGCCAGATCGTGGATGAAATTTACCCCCACCATACC
>NC_046666.1:61882363-61896952 GCF_010883055.1 Belonocnema kinseyi | reverse complement strand
ACCGCGGAAAGAATGGTTAGAATGTGTGAATGAGACCCTAGTTAGAAGAGACATAAGAAGTCACAGAAACACGAGAGCCTGCATGAAAAAATGCATGGGCATTAAAGAAGCTGGAGAAGTATGCCAGGACAGGAAATTATGGCGGCAAATAGTTAATAAAAAGAATGTCAGTAGAGTGAATGACGCCTGAAACAAAGACCTTGGCTACAAATGGACCCAAGTGGGGAACCTTACATAACGACTTCGTGAGGTTCTTCGCTTGAGGTGATTGCTAGAGAGATTGATCAGCAACCTGGGTCGGAGCAGTGTTGCGGAACGAAAGTGTTATTTACTTAAATAGCACGAGAATTCTGGATCAATCTGAAAAATCTCTATCCCTTCCACACAGTACTCCTTTCCCCTACCGAGTGAGTCACGCCTACCCCGAAAGGGAAATGGCTTAATGGTGTAATAATAATTTAAAAAAAAAATCTCAAATCAAATTTAATTAGATTCTTACAATCATTGAAATTCATTTTTTAATATTTTCATTAATTGACCGACTGAAGAATTTTTTTTGATTGCTAGTTGCCTTTTGAAAAGTTGTTTTGACCTACTAGTTTAAATCCCGTATTAGTTGCATACGAGCTTTCGCTCAAAGACGGATAGTTTGGTACGGAAACTGCTCGACAGTGCTGATATGGAGTTTTACAACTTCAGAAAATCATTCGATTTTTTTTTCAGGTTAATACATTAATAAGAGAAAATACATTATTATTCTACTTAATAATAATCATTAATAATCTCGTGAAGACACAAAATCAGATAACTATAAAACTATATAACAAAAATTATATCTTTTTTGTGAAAATTAAAACAAAAAACGGATGTGTTCAATGTCAAGTTTAGAGGAACGTTTATGCATCTTGCATCTTGCCTAAAACATTCAAAACCTTCTGTTTTTTGTAAAAAAGAAAATAATTGCACTATGATGTTGGCACGGATAATAATCTAACCATAATCAAAAAATATTTAAACTAAAGAAGATTCTTTAGTTTCAAGATTCTTGATTGTGGTATTATTATTATTATTATTAATATTAATTTTGTAATCAAAAATAGAAGGGCTATAATATTTTTCTATGTATATTTCTCGTTGTTTGCAAAAATATTTGTTGGAACAATGACCTCATAAAAATGCATTTTTAATTTCATTTAAAAAAATCATTTTTTGCAGCAGTACATTTTTTCAAATTAAGGAAATTATATTTTTTAATAGCTCTTCAATAAATTTTAATAAATGATTTATTTTATTTTACAATTCACAAAATTTGACAATGTTCACTTTCGTCAATGTGGAAACTCTCATCGCAACATACTTGCAATTTATTTTAAAATTTTAAATTCTAATGATAATGTAAAAATTATTATTTTCATCTGATCCCAGTCTTACCTTACAGCAAAAATGATACCTTTAAATTTACTGTGATTTTAAAAGCTTTTATTTTATCTGGCAGTTGATACAAAAAACATTAATATATGGGGTGAGAAAAATACCTTAAGATGGTAATGCAAAAAGAATGAATTACTTAATTACTCTGAGGTTAGACTTTATACGCACCGAAGGTCACATTCAGACTAACTGATGTACCTAAGGAGCAGTATGCCAGTCCTTCGAGACCATAGAATTCAGAACCTAAGAATCTATAGATTCCCTTTCACACTTTAATCTTTCTCTAAAATTATAGTGATAGTAAATCGTTGCATATCTAACATATTTTTTCAAGTATAGTGTACAAAAGTTTTCTTATAAATACAACCTAAGAAAATATATAAAAGATGTTTAATTCCACCACAAATATTCTCAAAACTGGAAAACATTACTCATTCAGGATATTCATTAAAATTTGAAAATTATTAATTTTAGGAACTGGAAATTATAAAGTTTGTTATTGGAAATTATAACATTAAGAATAGTTCAAACATCGATTAGTCGTATTCTAAAAACTTCCTATTTTTATTCGCTTAATTTAAAATACCTAAAAAATTTTAATTTTTGAGTTGTGTGTGTTTGAAATCTGGAATTGTTCAAATTTGCTATACACCTTAGTTTAAAACGAATCACTTTTATTCCAAATAAAATATTGTTCAGTTTGAAATTAGTCCATTAAAATAAAGTTTAGAATAGTGGAATTTTAATTGACTTTAGAATCATTGAAATTTCATATTTTTACATTTCATAATATTTTTCTTCCTATATCAAATCTAACAAAACCAACAGAAATGTGCAATGTCAAAAATAATAAAATCTTTATTGGAATTATACAGTTGATACTTTTAGTTTTATCTATAAAAAAGGCACACGTCAGCAATCTGTATGCTGCATGCAGTGCCAGCAAAGTGGGAAAGTGGATGAGATAAAAACAATAGATAGTTTATTTATTACTGACTATTGAGGGCTCTCGGAACTTTAATAATTCTGTAATTTCGTGTTAGTATATGGTTAGCTTATATTTCTTTCTTTAAACGTTAAAAACCTTAAAAAATATTAATAACATTATGATTTTTTGAATAGTTTTTATCGTAATAATTGAAAAATACCTAGAGATATGTTACCAAGGAGCCGTCAATAAGAAATTGTTAAAAAAATTTTTAACAAAATGAAAAAATATTTAGAGATATTGCCGACATGAATCTACTGGTTGCTTCTGCAACCAGAGGCCCAGACCGTGGCCAGGTCAGGATTTCTAATCGGAAAACCCGATGGGTACCCGATCAGTCTCATTATAATCCATTTATGAATTTCGTGATTGAAGGGCGATTTATAAACCATACAATATCATTTATTTTAAAACGGAATAACATACATTTAATTCAAGTAAACTCAAAACTAGTCATTGGTACTTTCCCTTTGGCGGCAACAACAACAAAATCTCTAATAGGAAAAAGTTTTATTTTATTATTCTCCACAATTCTATATTTTCAAAAAATTGATTTTTCAATTTTCACATTTTTCTTCTTTTGAGACGCTCGGACAATACTTTTACACATGTTCGAGCGTCGGGCTGGTTCTTGCAAGCCGCAGTCCAATTGATAGAATACTATAAACGAATAATATTCAAATTTCATTGTACTATCAGAAAACAATAAGCAGCACTAGTTATACGAGCGCATAGAGATGGCTTTTTAGTAGGATATCGGTCTGGCACGGTCTGGCCCAAGTATGAGCCACAGATTTCTACCTATCAGGGCCTGATCGGGACCAGATCGGTATTACGTTAAAAAATGGGCGATATCTGCGAGGGGACCACTTTAATGCCACAAATTTCAAATTTATATGAATGGTTAACTTCGGGGTCGAAATACCTTCAGATATAGTTTTGGACTTTTAGGGAATTTTACGAGAATTGCAAAGATATCTAAAATAATGAGTATGAACATAATAACAATATGCACTGTATATATAGGGGAATATTTTTTAAAGCATTAAAACCGAAAAGCAAGTATGGAACATGGATGTAATTAAGATACGGCATACTCCTCGCCCGAAGCTATTGGGAATAAAGAGTTAAAGTAAATTATGTCGAGGTATATACATAAGCATTAGTCTTATTTTTTTCTTTTACCGTCAGATTATGCGAGAAGCAGCTTGAGTGGTTTTATCGCCGTTCGCGTTAAGACTCCACGTGGGATTTAAAACTGCGACGCCTTTCAAACGATCGTAAGACATTTTATTTTATAAAGTAAAGTCGTTTTGCATTTATTACGCATTGGAATCATCAAGCGTCATTAAAATAGAAATAAAAATGGTTACAATGTAAGTTATTTACCTTTAAAAATGGTATAGTTCAACGATTTTCATATATGACATTATGAAAAATTTTCCGTTTGAATTTAAGATTCTACATATATTCTAATCATCATTTCGGAACGTCTATATATCAAATAAAAGTGGAAAGGAAAGAAGGATATTTTACGATATTTTTTAATTCCAAATAGTCTTGAATTTGAAAAATAATTTCAAAATATTGAAAGCTTTTACTTTTGATAAAATTTTATAATTTTATTATTTTGGTATTCAAACAATTTCAAATTCAAAAATTAAATATAATGTTCAAATTGGAAAGTTCGAACTAAAAATGATAAATTCGAGCCTTTGAAAACTAATAATAAAAATTGAATCATTCGAAGCTGAACAATTATTTCAATTTTCAACCGAAATTATTTTATCGGAGCCAATTTTCCATTCCAGCAGGTTATATTTAAAAAAATGCTAAATCAGTAAATAATTTTACATCTAAAATCTTCCAAGGTTCAAATAAAAATGTCTTAAATAAAATATCTAATATGGAAATCCAGTCATTTAGAAAAAAAGGACATGTATCATAGTGGCAATGATATGATTTATATTCGGTGGCTTTATAATTTAAAAAATGTAATTGTGTTGATATTTTATGAGATGTTTCAAAATATACAGGGATCAAAATATGTCTGGCCAATTTAAGTTTTTATTCCGCTAAGAGAGTGCAATTTTGTTATATTTTGATTAAGAATAAGAACTGGGTCTTTAATGCCCTAGCTAAAATCGAGTCAATAAAATTCAATTATTTAAACAAAATAAAAACTCAAATAAGCTAGATAGATGCGCTCTTAATATTTGGAATCATTTTCCAAAATTTTAGCACATGTTTCTTTTTTTAATTACAAGGCTGCCCATTATGGTAAAATGTAATAATTGGTTACGTGACAGACTGTCACATGCCGCTAATGATTGAAGACAAATTCATTTAAAAGTGAACATCTTGAGAATACAACTCTTAAAATCAAACAATTACGATTCAGAAACGTTGAATATTCAGGTTTGTCATTTTAAACAATTTTTTATGTTTTTATTTTTTATCGTATTTCTATCAAAAACCACAATTCATCTTTAATAAATTTTCTAACCAATTTAAAAAGGTTTACACAAAAAAATCTTACTCTTAACATTGCCAAATTATGGCATTGATTACAGAAAAATATAAATTTCCAACATTTATTCCTGAATAAAATTGTTTAAAAAACAAATCTATTTAAAAAAATAGAAGTTTCTTTCAGAATTGAATGGTAATATCTAAATGACATACACATTTAGTAATAAGCGGCAAAGTTAATCAAATAAAAAAACTAACTTCTAACTCTTTTTAAGAAAAAGTTACAAGGCAATACTAATTAAATGTGTAAACAATTCTTAAATGCTTCACGCAAATAAGTCTTCCAATAAGTTAGAAGGATTAAAGTTATTTTAAAAAATGGAAATTGTTTGTGGATCAATCCACAAAGATAAATTATTCACATAGCAATTGGATTTTCATCCAGAAAATATGATTTTTCCACAATAATGTTAATTTTCTACCAAAAAGTTAAATTTAAAAAAAAAAGGTAATTTTCAACCAAATAGTTAAATTTTTAACTAAAATGATCAATCTTGAATACAGAATGCAGTTTTTTTACCAAGTAGTTCAACTTTTAAAAAAGTAATCGATTTTTCAAACAACAAAGACGAATCTATGTTATAGTTGATGTTTCTACTAATAAACACTTTTTAAAATAAAAGCCACTTGAGTTTAACCAAAATAGACAATTTTTTATTAAATGATTTGAATACTCAATTCTACCAAAAATAATTTTCTCTTTTACAATTGTTAAGATAGAATAGTTAAACATTTAGTTTAAAGAATAAAATTTTTACGATAAAAAAAAACGAATTTTTATCAAAATCGTTCAATTTTCAACTGATGAACTGACCTGTCAAATAAAATTATGAATCTTTTTAAAAAATGTCAATAAAGAAGTTGAACATTCAAGCAAAAAATTTTTCTGACCAAGAATATTAATTTTCTGAAAATTTTCAACAACACGCCTGAATTTTAAATCAACGAGTTGAACTTCCAATTGAAAATATATATTTTTTACCACATAGTTGAATTTTTAACTTAAAAAGATACATGTTTACTGAAATGAAATAGTTGAATTTGCAGATTGGAAAATTAATTTTTAACCAAAAATGAAACGATATTTCAACAAAATAGTTAAATTTGCAATAAAAGAGATGAATCTTTAACAAAATAATTCAATTTTTATACAAAGAGTAGATTTTTGACGCAAAAAAAATTTATTTGAAAAAAATGGTTGAATTGTCTTACTGGGTTGTATTCATTCATTTTTCATAACAAAATTTGCAAACCCTGTTGAAATTCATTATCGGAAAACGTGATAAACTTTATCTACGTTCGTAACGTTACTTCCGCTGACTAGTAAATTGGTCTAAAGTACAGTTTTCCTATTCAACTATAATTTACAACAATACAATATGTTTTTAAAATAAAAATGATATAAAAGTAGAACATTTTAAAACAAAAAAATTCCAAACTGTTCATTTTATTTAAGTCTTACACTGATACTAATGTGCCTAATTTTATAACTTCAGTCTGGCTACTCAACCAAGCGTTGACTGAATTGTGCAATCCCTTGTAAGAAATTTCATCTTCGTGCAAATGTCACTTTAAAATAGAATATGTGTTCTCTTGATATGATAATCTCTATTTTAAGGTTATAAATTTTAGAGATATGTTTATGAATCAGAAAATTAATTTGTAGCGGGTGCAGAGCTTGTCATGAAATATATAAGACGTTGGCACAAAATGGATTTTGGATTTATTTATTAGAATGGTCCATAAATAATATAAAAGCACAAAATTAATAAAATTGGAGGTGTTCTAAAAAATATTTGTTCTTTTGGAAGTAAGAATAATTTAGTATAAATTTAAGCTAAAACCAACAATACCTAGTACTCCCTTGTCGTTTTTTTGTAATAAAATTATTTTTTATACAATTATCAATGCACTTACGTCATTCTTTATAAGTTCATCTAGAAATTCTCCACTTGAAGAAATTCTCAAATGTATTTATTACTGTAAAACCCATTAAAATTATTTTTTCTAAAAATATTATTTCTCTGTTAAATTCGCGTTGAAAATTCAAGAAAATAATTTTTTTTATTGAAGTCGAAAATACGGAAGATATTAAGCTTTAAAATCTTTCAGGCTGAATGTTTGCACCTCTGTAATATACAGGGTGATTTTTTTAAAATTGAAACTTGTGATTCATAACGCTTTTCCATAGAGTGCCTATTTTTCGAGATATTTGACAGTTTCAAGTTAAAAAATCACCCTCAAGTAGTATACATATACAAGTATACATCTCAAGTAGTGAAAAAATCACCCAGTATATACATGGTGATTTTTTTAAGGTGAAACTTTCAAATAGCTCGAAAAATAGGCACTCTATGAAAAAATGTTACGAATCAGAAGTTTAAAGTTAAAAAAATCACCCTGTATATCACGTATTATAATATAAATAAATAAAAATTAAATGTGAGAATAGAAAGTGAAATGAATTAATTACGAAAACGAAAGCAAAATCAGTTTCATTTTCAACAAGAGTATTTAATTTTTTCGACATTTTTTAACGAAGTATATGAATTTACAAAACAAAAATGTAAGTATACAGCTTCATTTATAACCAAATAGTTGAAGTTCAAGGTAAAAAGTGAAGAATTTTCAAGACAAATTGTTAAACTTTCAACCCGAAAAGAACAATTTGTTAGAAGACGCTTGAATTTTTACTCCAAAAAGTTGATTTTTCCATAAAAAGATGAATTCACGCGCGCGACTGTTGGATCTCGCGCTTCGCGCTCGGTCTTTATATTTTCGCACATTCTTGCGCAAACCTTTCAAAATTAAGACTCAAAACATCCACCACTGTAATTTTGAAATTGTCAATTCTCTTTCGTTAAAAGAGCTTAGCTCGAGAATTTGAGCGCACCTTCGGAAAGCGATTGATAGCAATTGCACTCCGCGCTCGGTCTTTGCATTTCTCCCGCATTCGAACACAGACCTTTTGAAATCAAAGGTCAACAAAACGACAACTGTAATTATGTTATTTTTAACTCTCTTTTCTTAAAGCTCTTTCGGCTTTAACGAAAACATTCTGATCACGTAGCTCGTGCTTCGCAAATTGTATTTATCATGATTATTTTTATATTTATATGCTTCAAATTGTATTCTGAGCTGCGCTGAAAAATGTATCATTTCCACGAATGTATATCATTACAATTCATAATATGCATAAAAATTTAATAATACTATCTCTTATTTCCTTGTTTTTATAATTTTGTTATTTTTGATCTTGTTTTTACGATTAATTAAAAATGTCTGCGCATCTGCATAGGTTCTAATACAAGAACCTGTATAGGGTCCTATGTCCTCTTTCGTCTTTTCTGTCCTTTTTCCAAAAATTTAATTTTTTTTTCAATCTTATTTTTTACGATTGAAAGTCCTTTCAAAAAATTATTAATAATAAATTTATAGATCTTTTTAGGCGAACAACTTTTGTCTGTTAATTGTAGTTCGTACTTATGTCGTTCTTTCCAACAAAATTTATATTTTTATTTTGAATGTTATTTTTGACGACTAAAGCAAAAGCTACGTATACTATAAAAAATTATAGCTCTTTTTTGGATAAACAAGTTTTGTCTCATTTTTTTCGTAGCTTGTGTCGTTAGTCCAAAATTTGTTAATTTTTAATGTTTTTTTTACGACTATAATCAAAACTACGCGTCCTATCGGAAAGTGATTTATTATAAATTTGTAGGTCTTTCCAGGGCGCGCAATTTTAGCTTATTCATTTTTTGCGTGTCTTGCATAGTTTGACATAAAAATTGAATTTTTGGATTTTTCATTATTTCTGGTAAGATCAAATTTGAAATGTTCAACTTTTCGACCAAATTAAAAAAGTTGTTACGATAATATTGTAGATCTTTCAAAAATCAACGTTTTTCTTCTCTTGAATTTTTTTCATATCATGGGTTATTTGGCTTAAAATGTTCAATTTAGTTTGTTTTTTTGGATTTTTAAAATGCTGTAACTCTGATAATTTTCTTTTTACAGAAAAAAGTATTAGAGATAAATTTTTTGAGTTTCCGAATACTATGAACAACCGTACATAGAATTTTGAAATCTTGAAAAAATGTGGTTTCAAAAATTTGTGGTACGATCAAATTTGGAATTTTCAACTTTTCGACCAAATTAAAGAAGCTGTTACCATTGTCTTGTAGGGCTTTCAAAAGGGAACGTTTTTCTTCTCTTGACTTTTTTTCATATCATTCGTTGTTTGGCTTAAAATGTGCATTTTAGTTTTTTTTGGGGGGATTTTGAAAATGCTCTAACTCTGATGATTTTCTTTTTATACAAAAACATCATGGGAATAAATTGTTACAGTTTCTAAGTAATATAAATAAACGTACATAGAATTTTAAAATCTTGAAAAATGTGGTTTCAAAAATTATTGGTACTATCAAATTTTGAATTTTAAACTTTTCGAACAAATTTAAAAAAGTTGTTATGATCATCTTGTAGGGCTTTCAAAAATGAAAATTTTTCTTCGCTTGATTTTTTTTCATATCCTGCGTTGTTTGGCTTGAAATGTTAATTTTAGTTTTTTTTTTTGGATTTTGAAAAAGCTTTAACTCTGATAATTTTCTTTTTATGAAAATTGTTTGGGTTTTTGAGTACTATGAATAACCTTTCATAGAATTTTGAAATCTTAAAAAAATGTAGTTTGAAAAATTTTGAAAACGCGCTCACTTTTTGAATTGTGATCTAAAATAGCTGGTTCACGAACTTGTTGTTTCTTTTTAGGTTTTGAAAAAGTGTGCCAAGGCAGAATCCAATCTGATGAATTTTACGAAAGTTATCGTGCCTACAGAATACAGACTACAGACAGACAGACAAACACCTTCGTAAAAATCGTTTTTTCTGACTTAGTGGGTCTCAAAACGTGGAGATTCGATGAAAACCGACAAAGCGAAATTTTACATAAAACCAATACCTTCTCATTGGGATGAGAATGTAAAAACACTAACTTTCAATAAAATAGTCCAATTTTGAATTGAAGTTTTAAGCTAAAAATTCAAATTTCAACCAATAAAGATTTTTTAGTCCAAAAAGTTCATCTAAATTAAAAGTAGTTCAGCTTTGAACTAAAAAGTTGATTTCTCAATAAAAAAGATCAATTTTGAACAATATAGTTAAAATTTTTAACCAGATATAAATTTTTAAATACAATATTAAATCTTCAAAAAAATATATGTTTTAGCACATGAGTTCGTCCTTCAAACAAATAGTTCAATTTCAACCAAAAAAGAAGATCTTTTAACGAATACATACGTGGAAATAGCTCGGGTTAGCCCTGGTCTAACACGGTTTCTGATCGGGGACTGGCCGGGCTATGTTTGTTTTTTAAGAGCCTAGCCGTGCGCTGGTCGAGGACTCGCTAGGCAAAATTTATGTCAAAACCCCAGTCGGGGGCTGACTGGGCGCTGATGGGGCAAATCTTATGATCGAATGCTCAGACAGTAGCTGTCCGGGTGCTAGTTGGCAATAATAACAATGTTAAGCTTTGTTTATAACTTAAGTACTTTTTCTGATTTCATTAAGAAATGGATGTGTATACAAATCTCGAATCGTGATAAATGTATAGTAAACATTTTCAAATAGAGATTATAATAAAACTATAAATTAATGATGGCAAAAAACATACATATATTAAATTTATAATTGTTTGAACTTTTCTAAACGATTAATAATAAATTTAAAATAATATAATACCTGATATACAATATAAAAAGCAAATGACAAAAGCTTCGAAACAACGTGTTTTGGCGTTATTTTAAAATTACCTTATGCAAATTTCTAAATTTCTGAAAAATATATGATTTAAATTTTCTTAAGATAAAAATTATACGTTCCATCTTTATGAAAAATTGCAAATGTTCAGAAAAAATTTACATTTTGTATCAATCTAAAACGCTGTAAAATAGTATAAAACACCTAAAAACCAAACCTTACACGAAAGAAAAAAAAATTTATTATTAAGAAATTGTCAAAATTGACGATCAAATTTCTGAGTTTCGTCGTTAAAAATTGTCAATGTTCATAAAAAATTGCATTTCCTGTCATTGTAAAAAGTAGTCAAGTAGTCTACAACCGGAAAAAACAAAATCTCCCCCGAAGAAAAATTGTAATCGATTTAAATTATTTATTTAAAAAGTGTTTTATTGATACTCCTGTTAAAAGTTCGTGTATTATATATTTACATAAAGCTGCATAATAATAATAAGAAAAAGAGAACTTAAAGTTTGGTACTTTAACTTTTCTGAACTGTAGCTTATGAGGATGGATTTTTCAACGAGTTTCAACTTGTCGGTTTAGCGGATTGGTTAGCACTGTTACGTGAAAATAGTTAATGTTGTCTGTGTGCTGGACGTGTGGAATTTCATATATTAATATGCTCCAATTCTGCAGTAAAAAAAAATCAAATTGATCCCCTAATTCAGTGACAGATGCTCTTCATACAATTGAAACCCGAATTTTTTGAATCCATTAATGCACCAATTGATCCGATGCGTGCCACGGTCAGGCTCACCGGCCAGCCCCCGGCCATGCTCAATGGCCGGACGCTGGCTAGCGTAGCGTGACGATGCTATCTGGATTCCGACCAGAAACCCCGGCCACAGCCCGACTTAAAGTCGGGCTCCCCGACCGTAGAATGGCCAGCCCACGACTAAATTTCCACCCGGGTAGTAGTCATTTCAACCAAAGAAGATTTTTGTTTTTAAACCAAAACAGTTGATTTCAACCCCAAAAAAATGAATTTTTTTCGACGACGTTCGAATTTTTAATGAAAAGGTGAAATTCCAAAAAAAAGATTATACTCCAATGAGAAAAACAGTTGCATTTTTAACCAAACAGTTGAATTAAGAAAAATAGTTTTAACCAAATAGTTGCATCTACAATCAAATAGTTTAACTTTGCGGAAAAAAGAGACGAATTTTCAACACATTATTTGAATTTTTTACCACATAGTTGACATTTTAACCTGTAAAGATAAAATTTTAACCAAATAGTAGAATTTTTAATACGAGAATACTGAACGTCAACCAGCAATAGTCACATTTTCAACCAAATTGTTCCATTCTCAAGACAAAAATACCAATTTTTTTAAAAACAGTGCAGTTTTCAACACAAACAATTACATTTTACAGCGAAAGATGAATTTTCAACAGAAATGTGGTAGTAATTTCAAGTAGAAAAAAAATTTCTTTTAAAACAGATAAATTTTATTACTAAAAAAAAACGAAGTTTCAACCAAAAAGATTCCTTTTCGACCAATAAAGACTTTTTGTCAACAAAATACGTGTGCTAAAAATGAAAAGTTTGTAACAAAAAATGAAAAGGTTATATTTCTAGTTAAAAAAATTAATTCTTTAAATAAAAAACAAAAATTAAAAATAACAATGTTTAAAGAAATTAAAGGTACTGTCAAAAAAATTTGATTCTTTGGATAAAAAAACGATGCAGTATTTTAAGCCAAAACCAAACATACCTAGTGTATTCCCCCTCCGACTTAAAGCTTTCAAAGCTTAATATCTTTTTTATTTTCGACTTTTAAAAAAAAATAGTGAAGTGATTATTTTCTTGAATTTTTTATGCGCATTGAAACCGTGAAATTTGATTTTTTAAATCAAGCCGAATGGGTGTTTTTCGTAATAGTCTAATTTTTTATACATTAATCCATGCACTTGAGTCTTCCTTTTTCAAATTGGTCTAGAAATTCCCCATCTAAAGGAAGTCTCAAATGAATTCGTTAATGGATCCAAGAAAATAATCACTTTGATATTTTTTATAAAGTCTAAAATAAGGATTGTATTAAAGATTCAAAGTTTTGTATCATTTTTTCTTCAAAAAGAAATTTTTTATGGTACCTTAAATTATTTTTACTACCCTAATATTTATGCATAACGAAATTATACAATATTTTCTCAAAAATGCTTTCCAGCTATAAATTCTACAAGTCTGAAAAATTCTGATTTGGAATATTTTCTATCTTCGTCTGCTTCAAAATATAAGTGAAAGCAAATATTTTTGGTTTGTAAATTCTATTCTGCGGAAAATGATCAAAATTCGGTTTCAAATTTATACAGAATTTTTTTTATTATTTCAAGCTTATTTATTTTATGATACTTGCATACAGGAGTGACACTATTTGAAAGGAAGCTGATTGTAATTTCGTGCACGCGATGTCTGCTGATACATGTTTCGATTTAATTAATACCGATTTCTGATGCAATCTACGAATGACAGCAACAAGTGTGGAGAGTTAGAGCTTCCTTTAGATTGAACAAACTCATCAGCGTTGTTAGTTTATTAACATAGCGATCAAAATTTCTGAAGAAAAATCCTTCCTTTTTGTAATTTTTTAAATAGTCTTATACTTATTTTTTCCCCGTGTTTCTAACAAGTGCAATAATTTGATTTCGGAAACATTAAAAAATTGAATTGATTAACTTCTATAATATAGGTATACATTTTTTACAATATGAAGCTTTGATAAACAAATACATTATTTTAATAAATCAATAAATCATTTGAATTTTAAACGTGAACAATTTTCTGGGTTTTTTAAATTCTTTGAAATAGCAAAATATTAAATTAAATATTAGATTATTGCAAGTTTCTGGCTTAAAGGATTTTTTATTAAACTAATTTCAATCAAATGACTCCGGAATAAATTCATAATGATAAAAAATTAATAAAATATTTGGTCAAATTTAAGCTTTAAGAATAACAAGAATTTAGAACTCAGTATTCAAAATTGAATTATTCTCATTTGTACATGTTACAAAATATCGAAGATTTCAAACTCAACTTAGGAAAGAAGATCTCATTGAACAGCTTGTGAACACTTTTAAATTTTTTATATAATATAACTGTCCTATTTTTAGCTGAAGATTTCAAATTGTGTATTCTTTAAACTTGAAAAATATTTCATTGGAAGATTTCAAAAATGAATAATAATTCTAATTAAAGTTTGAAAATTAAACGATAGAAATTAAAAAGTTAAAAATAATTTCATTTGAAATAAAAAAAGATTAACTAAAAAAATGTTTGGATTTTGAAATGTATCAACAACAATTTAAAAAATTTCGATTTTTAAATGGTCTAAATTTATTTAATATAATTGGAATTTTAAAGGGTTTGTATTCGTTTAATTTTCAACGTTTGGTAGTAGAAATTTTCTCTTTTTTAATCTTTTTCATTTTAAATTACTTCGTTTTAAACGTTTTCCCTAGAACAATTCTATTTTAAACGTATACTTAAACTTTATTCCATTTTGCACGGTGAAACATTTATTTTTGTTTTTATGTTCAAATTGTGAAATCTTAAGCGCTTCAAATTAAAAAGTTGTGAATTTTTACTAATTTACTTTGAACGCTTTTAATTAGAAAGTATAAATTTTCCATTTGCAATTGTTGTACCTTTAAAATTGTAAGCTAAAATCATTTAATTTCTAGGTTCTTCGGTTGAAAACAAAATTGTTCAATTTTGAACACTTTTATTTAGAAATTATATACCTACAAGTTTAATTCCTTTTCATTTCATTCGAAATATTCTCCTTTTCCAAAATTTTTTCTAAATCTAAAATTGTATGATTTGAAATGTTTTCAATA
>NC_046666.1:61880891-61882263 GCF_010883055.1 Belonocnema kinseyi | reverse complement strand
TATAGAGCTCCAAGGAGATTATGTTGAAAAATAAAAAAAAATTTACCCAAAAAAAATTGTTTTTATACTTCATTCTAAGAACTTATTGAACTACCCTCGTACCTAGATTTATGAGAGGCGGGAACCGAACTTCCATATTTTCCCAAAGGCGATACATTCTAGTTTGAAAAATCGTTTGTGCCTTAAAATCCCCTGTCTGTAAACGGAGGGTTAAGAAGATATCAGAGATATCAAAGCATTTCAAAGACTTCAATGGATTTTAAAGAAATTCAAACAATTCCTGGAGAACTTTGGAGGAAAATAAACTGGATTGAAATTTTCAAGAACTTCTAGGAACTTCTACTCACCTTTAACATTTAAACTTGGACCTCTGACCTTTCATATTTGTACTTTGACCCCTGAAGTTTGGCATATGATTGCTAAAATACCTTTTACCCTTGATCTTGTACAACTCAACTTTGGAACTTAACGTCTCATATTTTAACTTTGACCCCCTGACGCTTGACATAATTATGATCTCTGATATCTCACCTTTCACCTTTGACTTCATACCCCTAACCCATGATCTCTCAGTTTTCGAGAAATTTCTTTATTTTAGCTTTTAGCTCATTTTTAAGTATGTGCAATAAAAATTAGTCTCATTCAATACAGCAAACAATACTACAAATGATTAAAAATGTATTATATGCGATATAAGAATTATGTTATAAATCTAAAAACCAAATGGAAAGAGGATATCAATAGGAACAAAAAATAGTACAGATTTCTCATTTTTATGTCTCGTAGTTTCCATCCAATTTCTTGAGGTGCCTGAACGATGGATGATTTAATGCCGATAGCAATAGTTTTTTATTTTCACTTTTTGCCATCTCCAATGTCTGCCACTGCTCTGGAATGAAGTATTCGTTCCTATAAGCTATAAATTGCAATTAATGCCATTTAGCGAACTTCCCGTTCACTCAAGTCAACTTCAGGTATGCAGTTGTTTCAGAAAGTAGCTGTGAATAAACTCACTCAGCTCGTTACGTTTATACATGTAAATTACAGCATTTGTGCATTATCGATTAGTGACAGGTAATGTCTTGTATAATGCAATCTGCTCAATTTCTGTTCGCGAGTGACTTTATTCATGATAGGAAAGACAGGAAAACTTCTTTATGTATTGGAACTGACAACTTCATATTTTAGATGTTAAATTAACTTTTTTGTTTATTACATTTTATATACTATTATTCTAAACAGTTGCAGCAAATATACATGCGCACGAAGCGTTTGTTCACCTCTTCAGATTTTTATTCCTTATCATTAAAAATATAAACAATTCAAAAATGCATTATTAAATTAAACAAAAATAATAACAGTTTTCGAATTT
>NC_046666.1:61835520-61880791 GCF_010883055.1 Belonocnema kinseyi | reverse complement strand
TATATCTAGTCGGGAGTGGTGCTGACTGAAAACAGATGATTTGGACCGATTCGCGCGCCATCTGTTGGTCATTCTAAGGACTTATTGAACTACCCTCGTAGTAATATGGTCAGGTCCTGTGAGTTGCGCTGCAGTTCGTCAGTTAACTTTTGAGCGGTGAGCGGTGAACGTGCGCATAGTGACATAAAATACCCTGTCTGTAAACCGCGTTAGTGTTTTCAACAGCTAGTGAATATTAATTGTTTTGCTTTATTTGGTATTTTCGGTTATTTATATGAGCAACATAAATTTTTCATGCAATTATAGTCTAATTTTATACAATAAATATGGATTGACATGCAATATCCTACTTTTTCTATCGAATTGCCTGCATGAATCGCTGCAAAATATTATCATTTTTCAGGTCTCCAAATAATTCAACTTTTTGAAGCCGCAGCCACTGGGCCTATATTTTTTTCGAAGGTCATATTCTAAGCTTTCAAACATTGTAACGATAAAAAAATGTATTTGTTGCAAAATTATGTATTTTTTAAGAAACATCGATTTTTTCTACTTTTTTCCTAACATGAAATTTTTATTTTTAAAGGTTTTAACGTATGACACCAACAACAATTGGAGCGTGTAGTGGACATTTAAAAAAATAACCCTGAATTTTATTGAATTTTTTTAAAGCCAGAAAACAGTTCAAAAGCTGAATAGGACTTAAAAGACCCTGTATGTAAAAGAAAGGTGGGAAAAAGAAGTCTGTGAAAGTAGGGTTACAATCCCTTGGTATTTCTGAATCTTGAATTTTGTTGCAGTCTTTTAGAATATTCTAAAATCTTTCGAATCCCTTGAAATCGATTGCAATTTTGTAAATCCGTACAGTTCTTGGAGATCATTTGAAAGTGTATATACCATGAAATAGTTTAATTGCCCGTGAATCATTTTGAAATTTGAAATAGGTCTTAAAATGTTTTCAAAACATTTAAGGCTTTGAAAATTTTCGAAATCTCTAAAATTATGAAAACTTTTTAATTTTCAATTTTTGAGATTGCAGAATTGTTCTTTTAGCCAATAAACGAAGAAATTGGAAAATATGTTTGAAGGTAAAGTGAAAAAATAGTTGCTTTGGTGAAGAATTATTATCGAAAATAATAGCATTAGTGTAATTTTTTCAAAGGACCATTCCAATTATTATGAAAATAAAATTGTTTTATCGAACGCACATTGTTGTTCCCTCTCCTGCTCTCCATTTGTTATCGTTAATAAAATCGATATGGCACAGTTGACTCTCGCGGTTTAAGTGCTTATCTTCATATGAGAGAAAGGCGTACCGGTATCGGTTGATCACTGAATGAAATTTAAGTGGGTCGCGCATGAATGAAACTGCATTCGGCGAGTTTCACATTCAACGCCGGAGTAAGTTGTTGGCACATTTAAATGTGTGGGCGACTGGACGCGATTCGAACAAACGCGGCCAACCGGTCGCGAATCGTTCTCCGATCGAGCAATCAGGATTATTGCGAAAAGGAGGATTATTTTACAAGTCGATAACTTCAATCTTTATCTTTTGTCTTTAGTCTCAAGGTTGTTGGTTTGCACATTATTATAATAATTATTATTACTGTGTTGTTAAGCTGGTCTATTATATGCCTTAATGTTAAAGCTTCGGTGAAACATAGGTTTCTATACGGCTTATCCTCCCTGCTGAAGTATAATTTAAGTCCTTTAGCATGCGTACATATACCGCCAGACGACGACAATTCACTGGGTATGGTCCTCTAAACATTTTGTTTTACTAAGGTAAGCTTAGAATCACGTTATGAATTTAATCACAACTATTGATAACCCGCGGTTGCATCTGGCTTTATCAGAAGTACTCGAATTTGTCTGGACGTTTGGCAAGAGGAGAAAAAACTGCAGAAAACCACTTCCTGAGTTCAGGTGGTTTTTCGACAGCCGAGTTCGAAGGCAGAAATTTTAGCCTGCATATCGAATGCAAATAATCATGTTCGGCGTCAAGCAATGTATGCTGTTCATTAAAGTCCGTTCAGGAATTTCCGAGTCACGAGTGCATGTGGAAAAGATTTTAATAATTTACAAATCGTTTCAATTTTATAACGAGAAATTTAAGTAACGTTATGTATGCTTACCAATGTTGGCTTATAAGAACTGCAATATTTATAGAAACATCTATTTTGTTTCTATTATGTCTTTGGTAATAAGATTATTCTATAATTTTATATCGAACAGGTTTTAATTTAAATAACTATTGTTTGTTTTATATTAACCATTTGCACTAGAAAACTTATATCACCCTGAGGAGGATATACGTTTAGTGGGCGAAATGTCGTTTTTATAAAACGAAGTACAAAAGCAAAAAGCCGAAAAACCGACCATTATTTTATTATAACAAAATTGGTCGAAAACCATGATATCAACTTAAATTTTTATCATTCATTTGCCCCTCGATAACTTAAAACAATGCGATTTCAAGGTTAATGTGTCTCCGCCTAAAATTTTTAGGACGCCAATCTTATTCAAACTTGGCCAGATTTTAGTGTCAGTGGAACTCTTTAAATTCTGTGAAGGGGGTACACCTAGTACGACGGGTTGTCAAGATAAAGGGGGCCGAATTTTTAATGATTCACCCCGACCGCTAACATTCAATTGTTCATAATTTCTGATAAAATTATCATATTTCACTTTTTCATAAGGGGGTTGTAAAGGTTCTGTTACCAGAAATATTAAACAGAACAGTTTTAACCAGAAAAAATCAACCAGATTTCATTAACTAGAATTTTTTAGTCATATTAACTATCATTTCGGATTAAAATAACTAGAAATTTTTAACCAGGCGCGTCTAGTAACTTTAACTAGAATTTATTTTTGAGTGAATACTTGAAACGAAAATTCTGTTTTTAATTTATTGGAGGTTACATCTGGCAGCTCCGATCGGTTTTAAAAGAGATTGAAATCTTATTATTTTCGCCGCTTAATGAGGATTAAAAAACGAAGGACAGAAACGGTATTCTTAGTGATTCCAAATTTTTATTGCCTATTAATGTAAGGCTTCTTATCGGGCTTTTCGGTACTTTTTGGTGTGAGTTCCCTTATCTCTCACACTGTGTTACTTGGAAAATGATTTTTTATTCAATTTAACATTCACTTTGCTCTTCTCTTCGCGATCTTTGTGTGATCTGTCTCTTCACGAAAATGGCATAATGTGGAAGTGACAAATAATTCTTCAAAATCAGAGTCTATTCTGTAGAGGGCATAAAAGGATGATATTTTTGTTTATCCGATATAGTCTTTGCAAAATCGAATCGAATTTTAAGAATTTCAGCAGGTAACGTGCAGCGAGTCTTTTTAAATTACCAAATTGTTACAGGAAAAAAGATTAATACTACAACCATAGAAATTTAGTTACAAAATACGTTAAAACCGATATCACAGTTTAGTATAATCTTTTACGATTTAGGGAAATCTATTAATTAAATTATAATAATTAAATAAATTTATTAATAATCTATGAAAAAATCACTTTGGAAAATTAATATAAGTTCTACAAAATATGTAAAAGAAAATGTGATATTTAAAATTCACTGTATTAAATTTAAGCAGGACCATAATGTCAAATATTAGAAGGATTGGAATCATTTTTTCACATTTTAAAAGAGAGGGCTCTGAAATTTGCTAAAGACTATACTAAAAATTATGAGTCATTCGAAAAAAATGTGACTGTCAAAAATACGAAAACGACAAGTTCATAACCCGTCACAATTCTACAATTGTAGCACATAAATACGCACATTATCATTATTAGTATTTGTACACATAACAATGTAGAATACACAGTCGCTGATGTAACTAACTTAACCTTTACTTATATGCATAGTACGCAAACATATACATATAACGCACGCAAATCACGCTAAGAGAAGGGGTTTGAAGATTCCTTATATAATAAATGGTGAGAATTTTTAGAATTGTGAGAAACAACATGGTACTTAATAACTCGACTTAGAAACATTCAAAATTAAAAGTAAAAACAGGAAAATATTCTCTTTTAATAAGGTCAAAACTGGGATTGAATTAAATTCAAAAATATCTATAGGTTTTTCATTTTTTTTAAATCACCTCGTTCCCGCCTCACATTCGGCTTGGTAATACGAGTAACAGTGCTGGGTCAAAAATTGTAGTTGCTCTGAACTTAATACAAATTTTGTATAAATGAAGTATATTATTATACAATTACAAGGCCAACCATTTATAAGAAAAATAGCTATAGATAAAATAATTCCTCATTTTTGCGAACACAAGTTGTCTTTGAAATCCTTGACATCTTTGTCAATTCGTTGAAATCTCTTGAAGTACTTAAAATCTTTGTGAAATCTTGAAATTTCTGTGAATTCCTTTGAAATCATTCTCAATTTTTGTAAAATATTTGGAATCTCTAAAATTTTTAAAATAGCTGAAATCGTTGTAAAATTTTTATGATATATGTGTGAATGCTTAATTTAAAATTTGTCTGTTGAACCTTTTGTGTTAGTTTGAAATCATTGAAACGTTTAAAGTCTTCTTAAATTTCTTAGAACCTTATTTGATAGTTTAACGTCTTTGAAATATTTGAATTCTTTTGAAAGCTTCACAATTTTTGAAAATGTTCGAAATCTTTGTGAAAATTTTGAAATCTGGTGTAAACGCCATTTTCAAATCTTGGAAATCCTTGCAATCTTTATGAAATGTTCGACATCTTTGGGAAATTTTTGTGAAATCTTTTGAAATCTTTGTGAATTTTTTTATTCGTTGAAATCATCGAATTCTTTGAAATCTTCGTTAAATATTTTTAAAATCTTCTAAATGTCTTACAATCTTTGAAATCTGGTGTTCTTTACCCTTTTTAAAATGTTTGAAATCCTTTAAATCTCATTAAATATTAAAAATCTCTGTAAAATTGTTGTGAAATATTTTTAAACTAGTGATGTACACTAGCGTGGTCCAAACAACCGACTTTCGAATAGAAGACATTCCCCCCCCCCCCAAACAGTTTGTGAAGTTGCTGAAAAAAAGTTCCCTCCAGGTTTGAGCCAAATCGGTTAGTATTAAGACGTGCCGCAAAGGCCCTGAAAATCCCATAAGATTAACATGAGGAAATTTTGGTTTTCGAAAAAGTGGGTTTCAGATTTCTGGATTTAAACTCAGCTTGCGGGAGATATTAAGAATTTGTTAAGGAGTCTCTAATCAATCATTTCCATGAAATTACTTTAAATTTTGACGCACCCCCCCTCCCTTGTGGAGCCCCAAAAATGCCCCAAAAAACTGAAATTGACATTTTTGCCAAAAATTTACATATAAATGCTCTGTTTTTCCCTTTTTTGCCATAAATTATTTTTTTTGTCAAGTGCAGTGTTTTTAAGTATTTTTCCACTAATTAACAATTGTTTAAACAATTTTTTAAAAATATTTTTTTTTGCATTTACTTATTGAAATGTAGATTTTTTATTTTCGATTGGACAATTGGTTATTTTTAGGAATAATGATCTTCGTTTCAAGCATTTAGTATTCGTTTAAATAATTTATTATTATTTAATTGCAACTTTTTCCTAAAAAGAGGTATAAAACTCTAGTTTTTTTAAGTTCAGTTAGCTTTGCTGCTTATTATTAAATATATACGTCATTTAGATACTAGTAACTTATTTTGTAATAAATTCTTATTTGTTTAAATAAATTTTGTTTGTTCAAACAATTTTTTTCGAAACTAAATATTTGAAATTTCTGTTTTTCTGCAATTATTGTGGTAATTTTTCATTGTAAAGAGCAAAACGTTTTGTCTAAATCATTATCGTATTGTTTAATAAATTTATTAAACATTAATGTAACATGTTATTGGAAATTGTGATTCAAAAATCTGAGTTTGGTCTCAATTCAATTAAGTATATCGCTTATTGTTAAATATTTAAACGTTAAGCAAATGATTTAAATAACTAATATTTGTTCACAAAATGTTTTACACTGGTCATGAAAAGTTAATTTTTTTAGTAAGACTTTATTCTATAAAAATTACATTCAATTTTGTCGTTCTGAAATTATTTTTATAATTTTTTCCTTTAAATCGCCCTCGTAGACAAACTCGTTTGTCCTCTGAAAGCTTAAAGTAAGTTTTTTTTGTTTATGTTGATCCCGCAGATTTGCTATTAGTATTCTCAAGGAAATTGGAAATATTTGTATTTTTTTAACGTCACGGGAATTAAAACACACAATTTTACCATCAAATTTGAAAAATTACCACATTAATTGCAAAAAAAAACAGAAAATTCAAAAATTTATCCTCGAAAAAATTGTTTAAATAAACAAAATTTATTTAAAGAAATAGGAATTTATTACAAAATAAGGTACTAGTATCTAAATGACGCAGATATTTATTAATAAGCAGCAAAGCGAACTATTTATTTTTTAACTAGAGTTTTATACCTATTTTTAAGCAAAAGTTACAATTACATAATAATTATTAAATTATTTAGATAATTGTTAATTAGTTGAAAAATACTTCAAAACATTCAACTTGACAAGCAAAAATAATTTATGGCAAAAAAGAGAAAAATATAGCATTTATGTGTAAATTTCGGGAAAAAATATCAATTTCAGTTTTTTGGGGCATTTTTGGGAGTCCACAGGGGGATGGGCATCAAAATTTTAAGTAATTTAATGGAAATGATTGATTAGAGACACCTTAACCAATTCCTAATATTTCCCGCAATTGCCCCATGTTAATCTTATAGGATTTTCAGAGCCTTTGCGGCACGTCTTAATATTAATCGATTTGGCTCAAACTTGCAGTGAATTTTTTTTCCGGCAACCTCACAAAATGGAAGGAGGGGTGGCATGCCCTCTAATCCTTTTAAATATTTTTAAATCTTTAAAATATATTAAAACCTTCTAGAATCTTTAGCAATGCTTTGTAATCTGATGCTCAATACCTGATTGGTAAAATCCTTGAAATTTTCAACTAATAATTTTTATAATTTGTAAGTTGAATATCACAAAAAATGTATACTTTAGTCAATTAATACAACTCTTTCCTTAAAAACAAAACACTGGAAAACATGTGTCCATACATGAATCTTGGCCAGTTTAGCGGGAAACACGAAGTTCTCCGATTCACATCGTGAGCAATCGGCTATGATGTACAATCGGCGAATTCGGCTAACCTCGGGAGACTATCGGAGCTATTCGGATTTTTTGGTATAGTGTTTTGCAATTTCCTCAACTGAAGATTATAATTTCTGTTAGCGTCTATCACAGAAAATAAAAATATCACTTATTACCTTTCTCTTTCTCTTTGACTATATTAATTTATAGAATATTTATATTAACTATTGTACGTCCCGTGTGGAAATAACCCCATTTCGCCCTATTACAAGTCGGGCACTAATCAGGGGCTAGTTGGGTTATTAATTTTGACAAAGTACCCAGTCAGGGACTGAGCGGGGACTAGTTGGGCCTTTTGTAGTCAACATTTCAGTCGGGGCCTGGTCGGTGGTTGGTCAAGGGCTAGTCGAGCCTTTTTGTTCACTAATTTTCATGCGGGTAATCTTCAGGCTCTGGCTGGGAGCTAGTGGCGTTCTGGTCGGGTTATTCTTATGTTTGAGTTTTCGGCGAGGTTTTATCAAATGAGGTAATATCTAAAAAAGCGTAATGATTTTTTAATTTTAAAACACTAAGAATATATTTAATAATAATTTTACACCGTTTTTTGGAGAAAAGATTTATTAATGATAAATTAATTTCAAATATACTTAATAAATAATTATTAAGTTAATAATTTTGTACGAAAATCAACTTTTTATAAAAAAACAACGATCAAAATCTTCAAAAAGACGTAATCTTATTTGCTTGTATTATTTTTAAGAAAATTTCAAATTTCTAGGAACATTTATAAATACTTTTGTATGGAATTTTAATAAAATCCATATTGAAAAAAATACATATAGATGTAGGTGAAAAGTCTGCCGAAAGTCATAAGACTCTAAATTTGTATAGATAAAGAGTTTTTGATTAATCAGTGAAGAGCAGTATCCTAGTAGTAAACTATTAAGCACGGTACAGTCCAGATTTCGCTACCACCTTCATTTGAGTCTTGCAGTCCACACGTAACGAAGCATAATTACCTGGAGCAGAGACTACTGTGACCAACGTGGCGGTTCCTTCAGAGCGAAGCTCTTCCATTGCTGTCTTCCAGTTGAATTTTTTTTTTAAATTATTATTCCACAAATTTTTGGGAATTTTACTTACATAAATTTATGTATTTTTAAGCGTAGGATATGTTCCCCATTAAATCTTGGGTAAATATGAGTACTTTTGAATATTTCAAAAAAGTTTATGGAGATTTCCGTGAATAATAAGTATTTTGACAAACTTTTTGGGGATGATACACAAATTTTGGGGAGTTTGGTTAATATTCCACGCGGATGTATTATCATATGACCCCTACTAGTATCCGATCAGGCCCCGACTGGGATAAGTCGGGTCACCTGACTAGCCCCCGACTAATCTACTGTGACGCTACTGGCCGGAGGCTAGTCCGATGACCCGACTTGCCCCCCGACTTTAAGTGGGGTCGAATGGTCAGGAACCAGACCAGTTTTCATTTCAATTTCTACACGGGCTCAATCTATTAATTCCTATAATAGTTTTATACTGTTGGAATATGTCATTATCAATTTTTCTTATTCTGCGTTTTAATATATAAAATGTCAATCTTTGCTATTGAATATACCAATTCCTGTTCTAAATATATTTAGTTTTCATAATCTAATGGTAAAGTTTTGTAATTACGTTAACAATAATTTTAATACTGAGTGGAAGCTTCTAATGTGTCCCCTAAGGGTTTACATTTTTCTTACACCTTCTCTATTCTTTTACACATCCTCCTCACACTTACTTGGTGGTGGAAGGGGGACCTACAGTTTAAGGTGGGTTCCGAACCACCAAGAGCAACAGCCTTAAGTACTTAGAGAAAACCTTTTTCTCTAGAGGTACCGGTCCCACGACTCTCCGGAGATGAACAACTCCCTTGCTAGGCTAGTATTCACCGCATGGGCCACCGAGACTCTTCCAGAGTGCGAGGCGGGAATTGAACCCGCAAGCCGAAGGAGTGGGTCCAAAGCCTACGCTTTAGCCCCCACGACCATCGTCTCACTTTTACAATAATTTTAATATTTACACGATTTCCCTTAATCGTAATCGACTATATCAGTTATGAATATTGAAATATCAAGTATTATTATAAAATTTCTTTCAGTGTACAAAAAACTCCCCAAAACATTGCAGGCAAATGGACGTATCAAAAACCATCTGGGAATATAACAGTCCCGCAGAACCGTCCACCAAAATAGCTTATTATTTTATTATTAACTATCGTTATCCTACAATGGGTCCGTATTTCAAATTTAATATTGAAAATAACTAAATCATTCTTCAACTACATAAACCCGCGCTCGTACTACCTCATACAACTCAACCAATACTTTCCATCCCATATTCATTTTGGGATGCTTTTCAAGAGAAAAAATTAAGCTTTTTTTCTATCCTAATTGAAAAAGAAAGAAAAATGTCGATTTTGGAGAAAACCTCAAAAACGTTTTTTTAAAATGAAAAATGAAGGTGAAATAATTTTTTCATTGTTTAATGATCATTTCTATTGTAAACCTCGTTAAAAGACCTTTCCAAACCCTCATAAAAATAAAAATTTCATAAGTGTATCAGGAGTTGTGTTCAATTGAATGTTAGCGGTCAGGGCGAATCATTGAAAATTCAGGCCCCCTGTATCTGGACAACCCGTGGTACTAGGTGTGCCCCCATTTACAGAATTTAAAGAGGTCCATTAGCACTACAATCTGGCAAAGTTTGAATGAGATGGGCGACAACCAAATTTTAGGCGAGAACACTTAGCAAATTTTACCCCATATATAAACGTTGCACCCGTATCAAACCCAAATTAATCCCGTAAATGGGTGTGTATGTGAAATAAAATTTCCCAAAATAATTACCTTGGAATCCCATATTTTTAGAAGTTGTCGATGGAGAAAGGAAAATCGAAAAGCTTTCTTGAAAATGGCTTAACCGAGGTGTCTAGATAAAATATATGTTATTCTGACAAAAAATCTGGTGAAAATTTGTTTAGATATTTTTTTTTGACCATAACTTCCTTTTCCAATTAACTTAGGAGGGAAATATGTTCAATGAGGATAATTAAGGATACTTATTATTTTTAAATTGAAGGCGTCACTCTAGAGCACAATACAAAAATTTAGAAGCTTCGTACGTATCGTGGCAATTTTTACAGGCTTATTGCTAACATTCTAGGCACCTATAATATCACCTATATATATATATATATATATATATAATAGCTATATAATAGCACCTATAATCTTGTCTCCTATAATAAAATAGTTCCATCATTTAATGATTAAAGTTCTTTTTTAAATTCCTTTTTTTATAAATAATCCAAATTACCCATAATTTACTGGTAAACATATTGAAAGTTACGGATTAGATCGATAAGAATGACTAATTCAATTACTAGAAGCTACTGATTAAGTCATTGAAAATAACTGATTTCGTCAATACAAAACTTACTCATTAGCCAATACAAATATTCTTAATTTAAAGTTCAACTTTTTGGTCAAATTCAACGGTATTTTATTTAAAATTAAAATCTTTTTGGGTTGAAATATCAACTATTTCATTTTTCGTTGAAAATGTATCTTTTTTAATGTAAAATTAAATTCATCACTCAAATCATTTTTGCCTGAAATATCGTTGGGAATTCATCCTTTTTGGTTGAGAATTTAACTATTTTGTTGAAAGTTAAAGTACATTGTGAAAAATTAATTTGTTTTCTGAACATTTATCATTTTAGTTTAAAACTAACCTCCGCGGTTAAAAATCTACATTCCTTGTTGAAAATTCGTTGTTTTTATTTTCTCAAAAATTAATTTTTTTAGTCAAAGCTCAACTATTACATTTATGGGTACAAATTCAACTTTTTTAGTTGAAAATTATTCTTTTTTGGTTAAATTCAACTGTTTTTTTATTTAAAATTAAAATCTTTTTCGGTTGAAATATCAACTGTTTTGTATTTATAGGTGAAAGCTTATTTGGTTGCAACATCAACTGTTTTGTATTTCAAGGTATAATCATTTATTGACTAAATATTTAAGTGTTCCTTTTTTAGTTGGAACTTGATCTTTTTTAGTTGTGAATTTAACTAGTTGATTACAAATTCATGTATACCCGTCTTGTTTGGCATAAAATTAGTATTCTTCGTGGTAAATGACTTTTTTTCTTTGACTGAAAATAAAGCTACTTAGTTAAAACTTGAACAACTTTGTTAAAATTATTTTAGTCGAAGATTCATTGTTTTAGTTGAAAACTCATCCATATGTTTGAAAATCCTAGAATTTTCGAAAAGAATAGATTTATTGAAAAATAAATCTATCACTTTTATAAAAAGAAATGTTAGCGAAATTCGGTGGTCTAGTCTTACACTGGTCTCTTATTTAATAATAATCCAAAGGTCCCAACAACAAATTTGTGGATTTTCTACGTGGCTCTTTCATAACCAGGAAATACCTCACGTACGACAATATCGCTGGACCACATCGAGTGACCATAAACTAGTACAAGTTGGATCATGGGGGTTTCAAGTGAAGAACAAACTTAAATTTTACACGTCAAAAGTACTTCATAAAAAATAGTGAAAATATATTCCCCCTTTTAACGAATAGGTTACAGTAAAGAATATTCGATTATTGGATCAGATGAGATTTCAACTTTTCGTCTCGCTCTTCGTCGTCTTTTCTACTTAAGCCCGGCTTTTTTCTAGAATAATAAATATTTTATCCTAAAAATTTGGGAAATGATAGCTCACATGTTAATGGACGTCCCCACATACTTTTTTTGTAGGTTAATTAAAAAAAGTTTTAATTTAGCAAAATGTGATTAATTTGCATAGCGCTTAGAAATTAGTATCGATTTTTTCAGTGTTAGATTCCCCAGGCTTTTTTCCTAGGATAAGAAATATTTTGTCGTCAAAATCTGGGAAATGATAGCGAACATGATAACGGACGTACTCGCACACTTTTTTTTTATTTATTTTTCAAAAAAATTTTGATTTTGCTAACAACGCGTGTGTATTTTGAGGTTATGTGTGTTACAATTCTCCCAAGCGTTACTTCTAAACTACACAATATTTGTGGCCGAAAACTTTGGACTTGCAAATAAACATAGTAACTAATCTCCCGGAACTAACCTTGTTTGCAGGAAATTAAAAAAGTTTATTTCATCAATAATTTTCGAATTATAGGAAAGGCAGAGATGAAAAACGACGTAACCTCAATATAATGCATAACATTTTTATTTAGCACAAAACATTTTTTTTATTATCCTTTAAAAAAGAGTTCGGCGACGTCCGTTATATTTTATAGCATCTCCGGATTCAGTTTTTAAAAATTTTCATTTTTGAGGAAAAAACCGGGGGAACTGTATAATAAAAAACTGTGAACTGTGAATAAAAAATAGTTGAATTTATACAAGAAGAATGAATTTGCATTAAATAGTTTAATTCTCAACCAAAAAAAAAAAATAGGTTTCAACCAACCAGTTGCATTTTTTAACGACAGGGATGCATTTTTAAACCAAAAAGACAAATATAACACGGAGGCAGATTTTTATGTCAAGAATAAAAACTCAACCCAATTGAGAAATTTTTTAGCCAAAAGGGCCAATTTTCTACAGAACAGTTCAATTTCTAATGCAAGCAGATCTGTTTTTAACTAAAAAATTATACTTTTAACTAACAGAGATTAATTTTTAAACAAAAAAGATATATTTTCAACATAGAAATATTTTTCTGTCAAGAAAGTAAAAAAAAATTAACCAAATTGTGGAATATTCAAGCTAAAACGGCAAATTTTCTATAAAGTAGTTGATATTCTGAACCGAAAATATAAACTTTTAACATAAAAGTTAGTTTTCAATAAAATAATTAAATTTTTAATCAAATAGATGAATCTTCAACAAAAAAATTAATTTTTCACAAAGTAGTTTAACTTTCAACCAAAATCTTAAATTCTCAAGCTTGTACTAGTGTTGCGATTTATTTTGTAATTTATTTATTTATAAATAATGTATACATTGTTTTAATATTATAAAAAATCTTTTTATAATAGTATCTATATTATATCTGGAACAAATAATTGAATTTTGATTGGTAACATTATTAATTAAGATTTTAAATTTTAATAAAAAATTTACATTAGTTATAATCTGCCGTAATTTGAGAAAACACCGTTAGCTGCAAAAAATTGAAAAATGAGTTTTTTATATCGTTGGAAACGAGAAGAAAAGATGCACCTGATTATTAAAATAATGTTTTAAAATTGTTAATAACTTTTTAAATAATTACTGCTAAATTTTTGAAAAACGCCGTAAACTGCAAGATTTTCGAGTCGTGATTTGGGAGAGAGCCGTAACTGACCGTGAACTGCAAGCTCAAATCATGGACAGCTGAATACGTCCCAAAAAAATTCGAGAAAAAGCCGCAACGGGCAGTTACTGACCTTACTAAATTATCGGGCGGTGATCTTGAGACTTCGTGATTTGGAAAAGGTCCGTATGTGCTTACGGCGTTCTCCAGAATCATCGAAGCTTAAGAAAAAAGGTCTGTAATTCGAGAAACACCGTAACTGCATTTATTTTGAGCTGTGAAATTCTTTTGCCATGCACGGCGTTTTCTCAAATCACTGCAGGCCTATTTCTGAGGTCCGTGTTTCGAAAAGAGCCGTAACTACCCGTTACGGCATTTTCTGAATTTCAGAATCCCAATAAAAACCGTTAACTGCATTTTAGATAATTAATTAACATTTTTATCCATTTTTTTAAATGAAAAGTTTATATGTAAATTAGTCAAGAGAAACAACAAGAACTGCAGAAAGTGAATTAGAATCCGCGATACACGCGAATAAAAATTCGAACAGTTTCCGTCGATTTTCTCGGTTTTGTTCATTTTGAAGTTAACGGTGTTTTTTCAAATCACGGAAGTAATAAATCATTCTGTAATTTAAGAAACTTTCACTGCACGCGGTAGCATATTCTAGTTTTGATTAAAATATTCATAGCGTAATTCAAATGTTGTATTTTTAAATATCGCATATTCACAATGAAAAGGGTAAAACGGTTAAATTTGCTAAAAACAGGGGAACTTAAGAAATGGTGTGCTTAAACATAGGCACAAAAATTGACAAAACAATGAAGGATCTAAAGTTAATTAAATCCTTTCAAGCCTAATTTTTCAAAAGTCGAGGATTAAATGTTTTAAAGTAGAAGTATATTTTTAATCCAGTCATAGGTTTTGCTGTATCAGCAGAGAGCTGCTTTGAAAAAAGAGACGATGCACGTTGCATAGTGTAAAATTAAAATGTATGTCATTAATAGTGCCATGCAACGAAAGGCAATCACATTTTCAAATTTAATTTAAATGTCTAGCCTCTGGATGACAATGACCTCAGGTCTATGATCTTCTATTCGAAAGTGCGTGATGAATTTAATATTTGTACACTCATAAAAAGCTGAAGTAGTTTATATTTTTCTACTATTGCAGCTGAAATCTCTAAGAATTATTTTTTCAGTACTTACAGCTATAGTACCTTGATGTCAACAATCTGGATTCTACAGACTCACCTGCAACAAAAAATTGGTTTATTAGTCTCACTTTATTCATCAGTTTACACATTTAAACCCTTAAGTATGGACCGTCAGACTTTTTTCGAATTTATAGTTCTTTTTTTTCGCCTGGAAAAAGCTTCCATTCTTTTCTTTAAATACTCTGAGGTTAAAAAAATGGATATATTTATTATTGTTTCGTGAAAATTTTGTTCAGAAGCGCACTTGTATTGACCACCATCAGTTGTTCTATCAAATGTTTTTGAAAAATTTCCAGGGTTTTGAAAAGATTTCAACAAATTTCAAGGGGTTTAAAGGATTGCAAATGATTTTAACAGCTCTTGACAGCTACTTAAAAAACAAAATCTTTGCGTTTTCAAAGATTAATTTTTGATTTTTTTTAAATCTAAATTTATAGTTTTTCCAGAAAATTAAGTAAGGTGTAAAAAAAGTCAAGAGGGAAATTTTGTTCCGTGGAAAAATTGCAACAGAAATACAACCTTACTATTTTTGCATCTCACTCTCTTTTTTAATATCATTTGTCAATCATATTTATCACATCTGTGTACGATTAAAAAGGCTTTCAACGAAATGTATAATAATTTCTGATTATATAAAAAGCTCTCATCATACCATTAATCATTTGTAATCATAGAAAGAAATTAGCGATAAAATTTTTCAGGAAGAAAAAAGTATCCTCAGATTTTTTAAATAAAACCTGATTTGTTCTAATTTTTTATAGGATAAAATGGTATTTTTTTTTTGTATCTTGCTTCTTTTTCGAGAAAAGCTGAAAATTTAGTTGTTTTTTTATTGGAAAATAGTTGTAAGCCATTCCAGATACAAAATCAAGAAAAAAAATGTTTGTGTTCGCAATTCGAATTCAATTCATTTCAAACCAACGGTAGCCTTGGGACAATGAATTATTATTCTCTAATTAGAGAACGGTTTCATTCGTTTATATGAAACATGTAGAAAACTTGTCGAACATGCATTTGAACTTGAATATATAGCTAAGAAAATTTTACAACATTATTACCGGATGAATTTTCAAATTGCCTATAGAAATCAAAAACTCAAGCGGAAAATTTTCTAAATGATCTTCCCAGTAATCTTTGATTATTTTATTGCTACGAATAGAGAAATTCATTTAAATATGAATATCATGGTTCGGCTTTTATTTTAGTTTTTAATTTAAACATCTTTGAGTCAGCACATCGAACCATCACTGACGGTACGAAATGTTGCAGGCAATCAGTTAAGCAGGGTAACTGCGATGTGGCTACCGGCTACACCTGAGGTCAACTTTCCGTAGTGAATCCCAGGTATCTCCAACGGACTCCACTAGAGGCATCACGTTACCGGCCTGTGACTACAGAAAGTTTATCTCACTTTGGCGTAATCAGCGGACTACTACCATACTTGAAACAATACCTGAAACGCTTTATACTCCCATTTTTTTCTGTGATCCGATGGAGTTCTTCCAGGCGTCTAACATCATTAATTGACTTAAATTTGGAGAAAATTGAAAAGCGTTTCCACTCTTCAAGAAAGGCATTTTTTTTAAACATCCTAATGTATATTATAAACAAGGACATTTCTAATAGTATAATGGTATAGAAAAATGTTCTCATTCGAGGGAACGATTTAATCAACTGAAATGAATCATGCAATCGCGGAACCCTAATCAATCTTTGCGTAGACATAATAAAACTTTGAATATCGAAGATGTGGGTGGAGTAACCAATTTGAATCGACGCTTAATCTTTATCTGTCTGTATGATTCCGACTTCCTGCTCCATTTTCAATCTTGGAATAATACATTCCTGATGTCAAATTGCAAAAAATTAATTTTGCAAGACTCAATTTTTTTTGTTCATGCGCAAAATCCAGTCTCTAAATTTTCCTTCAATTCGTAAATTATCTTTACGCGTGTAATAAATTAAAGGATTCAGAGTCCACATAGACGTACACAATAAATAATACCAGGAATTACATAAAAGTATTAAATAACATATATTCTGTTAAAAAATGTCACTAAAACAAGTTCATAATCTTCCTTTGTCTGCCAAAAACAAGTTAGCTGCTCGAAAGCTTGTCGGAAACCGAAGTTCAAATCTGCTTGAGTCAAGGTGGCGCTGTCACTATAATTCTAGATTCAAATTTCGCTATGCGAGATTTAAATACACGGTTTTATCAAAAATCAATACATAATTTGTATTTATCAATTAGAGGGGAAGGAGGGAAGGTCGTTCCAAAAAGTACAGTTAGCAATAAGGGTGGGGGGCAGTGGAGATAACTTAAGAACTTATATAACATTTAGTACGTTAAGTATCTTTCCTGATGATAAATTTGAACAAAGTATGTCTATTTTGCGAAATATAAGTTTCCCTGTAACACACTTCAATAATAAAGTAATAAAATTGAAAATTCAATTGCATAATTTAGACTCACATTCTTTATGATCATAGCATACGCGATGAAAATAAGTTAAATATTGGTTTAAAAATTTAAAATACTATCGAAATAGTTATTTCAAAATTCTGATATAATTGCACAAAATTTTTATGTAGCCAAATAATTCTAATTTTTTAAAACAATTCGTTTATAGATTGTATGCTTCAGCTCATCTAAATTGATATAAAATCTGATTTGGAGCATCAAAAGGTAAATTCTACAATTTGGTATGAAATTCAACTATGTGTTTGAAAATTAAGGTTTTTGGTTGAAAATTGAACTACTTGGTTAAGGATATAACCGTTTCAATGAAAATTTAGGTATTTGGCAGATAATTAACTCTTTTGTTGAGAAAGCGTATTTACAGGATGAAAATTCAACAATTTGGTATACATTACTTCAGTATTTGGTTAAAAATTCACATTTATGGTTGAAAATTCAATTACTTGGTTCAGGATGTAACTCTTTTTATATAAATTTAACTATTGATTTCAAAATTCAGCAATTCTGTTAAAAATTAATTAATTAATTTGAAAGATTTTCTTTTTTGGTAAAGCATTAATCTTGTTGGTGAAATATTGAAGTTTTTTCCAAATTTAACTGTTTGGTTCAAAATATATAATTTTTTATTGAAAATTTACCTTTTTTTATTAAAAGTTCAACTATCTAGTTGAAAATGGAACAACTCTGCTAGAAATTCATTTTTTTAAATTCACCTTTTTGTTTAAAAATTAAACCTTTCTGCTGCAAATTCGTGTTTCTTTGTTTGTTGAAAATTAATTTTTATATCTTAAAATGTAGCTATTCCATTTTTGGTTGAAAATTTGTACGTCAAAAAATGGAAACTTATCTGATTGGTAGAAACTTGATGTATTCTGTTGAAAATTGTTTTTTTTTTTTTATTAGAAAATTAATATTTTTTGTTCGAAATTAATCTTTTTGATTGATGATTCAACTATTTGGTACAGAATTCATGTTCAAAATTTTAATTCAACTGGTTGAAAATTCAATTTTTTGGTTGAAAATTAATTTTTCAAGCTGAATATTTGACAATTTCATTTTTGGTTTAAAAAATATCTATTTTAATTGAAAAATCAACTAATTGGTTTGATATGCATATTTATAGGTTAAAAATTCATCATTTTGGTAGAAAAATGATCTTTCTTGGTTGGAAAAGAAATTTGTTTAAATTTTAAATTGCAATTTTCGAGTTTAAAATACAACTGCTTTCGACAAATGTGTCTTTTTGATATATTTTTAATTAGATAATATCCTCTAGAATTCTTCAAAAATCTTTTGGAAGCATTTAAAATATCCTAATTCCTTGAAATCTTTAATTATACCCGAAAACCTTATAAATACTCTGAAACATATTTAGTTTGTTGAAAACTATTGCAAACTCCTAGGAATCTTTTAAAACAATAATTAAAAACACCGTGATTATTTCTAAATCTTATAAATCCTTTAAAATCCTCATAACGCTTTGGAAATGTTTGATGACCTATTATACATATTTTTTAATTTCTTAAAATTCCTCGAAATCTTTGAAATAATATTAAATCCCAAGCCGCTTCTGTATGTATTATATATAAAACTTTGACCACGAGAAAGTCAATTAAATAAGGACAATATTTCGGTAATTATTCGTTTAGTTAATTCCATTGTAAATAAAAGTAATAAAGTTTCAATTTAACTATTGTATGCGTCGAGAAGAAGAACTAATTGTTGTTTTGACGCCCATTGTAACTAATATACATACCTACATATTAAAAAGATATTTCATTTTGATCAGAAATCCGTTTTTTCATTTATTTAAAATCAAACGGTTCCAAAATTTTTATTTTCACATGTATAGTAGATATTACTTATTATGTATTAAGTCTGAATGAGTTGGCTTATTTATTTATGTTGAATTCAATAAAATAGTCTCCAAAATATGATATTTCCAAATTATAATTCGGTAACTACTCTTTATTCGCAGAGAATTTCTTCAAAGATATCTCAATAATATTTATAGTATTTCAATAAATATTTCATGTATACAATTTATAAAAGCTGTACAATGTTTTTGCTTAATCAGAAAAATATTACTGAATGTGTCCCAAGATTAAACATTTAATTAATTTCTTAAGAGATGCTAAGTCAGAATTCATAATTTAAAATTATTGAGTACGTAGAGATTTATTTAATTAAACGTTCAGGATGAACACTTCATTGGATAAATAATAATTAATGAAGCCCTATAATTATGGGCCATTTCGTCAGTCACTGGAAAGAAAAAGTTCACAGTTTGAAATGGTTATTCAATGTAAATCTAAAGTTTACTAAATGAAAGATAATTTATTTACGTGATATGCTAGTATAACCCATTCTAAATTTCCAATAACTAATCTGTTAAAAAATTCTGTATTTACTGAATATGAATAAAATAGGTTCATGATGTATCACGATTATCGATTTCGACCTATCTTGTAATTTGAGTTTCATTTAGGGCTTCTTTTTTGTTAAAAATGATGTTTGTGCTAGCCTAACGTTAAATTGGAAAAAAAATGCTATAAAACCCACTAAAAGTTCCTCAAACAAATTCCTCTTTATACAGGACATTTAAATTCTAGGCGCCGATTGTGCTGCCTAGAAGGCCTTTAAAAAAAAATTGTTAACAAATTTTTGGTTGTTATAAATTTCAGCGGTATTTGCGAAAAAAATAAGAAGAAAGCTTGACATTTTTTTCATTTTAGCCATGATTAGGACATGTTCAAGCGCAGAAAACGTGACTCTTTAATGTATTCAAAAGCTTGACCGTTTGCAAAAAGGAAACGGTTTGTTAAATCGAAATGTAACTTTGCAAGGTTTTAGGGGGGTTATTCTTCTGTAAAATGTACACTCAACATTAGAAATTTCATGAAGATTTGAAATTTAGCCGTTAATGTTGTGAAAAACAATAATCTTATCGTACATTTATTCCAGTTTTCAAAAATGCCCTTAAATTTTCTTTGCCATCAATGATTGCTGAGATATCGTCTATCAAAGTCAAAAGGGTTCTTTTTTAGTCAAAGTTCGATATCCCAGCGAAAAATACTCGTACAAAGGTTTAAAAAAAATCAAATTGAAGCTGAATAAACAAGCTATCCGGTCCATACCATAGCTAAGTTGAAAAAAATGGAAGCTCGTGGCCTTGAAAAAAAGCAAACAAATTTGCAAAATTTTGTTCACCGACTACTTGTCAAAATTGTGCAGAACATGTAGCTACGAAATTTTTTTTGCTAAAAGATCTAAAGCGATACCGAAAGCTTCCAAATTCTTTTTTGAAAACCTTCATACGACCATTTTTCACTGAGATATAGCATTCTGGATAATAACTAAAAATTCGGAACATTTTTTTACCCTTTAATTTTTTCCATTAGTCTATTTAATAAGTCCTAAACAAGCCTGAAATTAGGTTAGGGAAATTAATTTGTAGCATTTATTATTATTGTTGTTTTAATAGTGAAAAATGAAATTAAACTTAAAAAACTTTCAAAAAGATCTACAAATTTATTATAAAGTTTTGTTATACAAATATATAAAAAATAAAGAAATTAACTTTTTAGAAAAACGACACAAGCTACAATAACATTTTATTTAATTAATTTTTTTGCCAACATTATATTTATTAAAAAAATTGTTTTTCATATATGATGCGCTTATTTTTTAATCATGAAAGCAATACAGAAATAGATATAATAAGGTAAGTGGGCCTGTTATCGGAAGCTTAAGGCGAATTTCAGATTTCAAATGCCTAAAAACTATATTAAACATATTTAAAACTTTAGAAATGGGTTTTATCGAATAAAGCGTACCTTTAGAAAGCTGAATTACTTATTACTTGTAACATATCCTATTAGAATAAATATTATGAGAAGTTCGAAGTTATAAATACGAGAATGCATGGGTTATTGACAAGTCCGAAATCTGGCTGCTTCAGTTATCGGCACTTCGATGTGTGAGTGATCGGCAATAGCGTTTAGGAAAAAATATTTTTGCTGAGAACGAAGAACACAATAGCTTACTGTATGCATAATACTACCCATCTGCCGACAACCCATGCATTGACGAAGACTGGCACATTGGGGAAGTATAAAGACCGAGAGCGAGATTATAGTATATTATGCACCTAGGGCAGGGGTCTCCAAAATCCACAGGTGCAGCGTGACCCGGGATCGCTCAGCTTTTTTTTAAGATCTAACCATTTTTTCGACAGGAAACTGAGAGGAAATTTATGACCTCTTTGAAAAAAAATCCCAGTTGGAAAGGCTCAGAGAAACCTTTTTCCTGGTATAACTGGACAGAGCTTGAAAAACAAAATATTTTATTCAAAGTATTTAAACTAAGTAATTGACGATAATTCTTTAAAAATGTGTGTTTTCGTTATTAATAATACTAAATAATTTAAAAAAATACAAATCGTAATAAAAATAAGTGGTCAAAAATAAATTCAAGACGTTCAAAATTTAAGATTTTTTTCAAATCGAGAATCTGTAAATAAAGTTATTCATAAAAATAATGTTTAAATTGATGCAACTTTAAAGTATATTGAATGTTTTAAGGTCAAAGCTGTTTAAATTGTAGAATTTCAAATTTTCGAAAACACTTTTTCATTCGAAAACGCTTTAAAAATAAAAAGAATTTTTCTCTTTTTAATAGAAAAGTTTTGAAAAACGCTATCGCAACTGAAGGGAAAAAATTCTTTGCATTGGTATTAACAGATCGTAAAAATGGTAATTTATTTATTTTTTGTATCTGTTAGATACAATATATTAATATATAATCAATTATTTAAGTCCATTTAACAATTTTTTTGTTCAATATTGAAAAATTTGTTATTATGGATTTTAAAACGCTAGTAGATACAGGATCTACCTTTGGATACTCCTTACCTAGGGGGAAAGGAGTGCGCTCGCCTACAACTCGTACTGAAAACATACACTTGTCGAAAAATTCCTTCTCCCCCTTGGTGCATACGATTTTTTTTTTATAATAAATTGCTCAAAATTCAATTTAAAAAAAGTCAATAAATTTGCGAAGATTTATGAAAATTTTCGGTTCATTATGGCAAATTGAAAGGTAAATATGGTAAGTTACCATAAAATACCAACAATTTCATTTTAAATATTTTTATTAGTTTTCGAAAATATATGAAATTTTTGGTAATTTATGCTAATATTACAAGTAATTTATGGTAACTCACTATAAATCGGCCAAAATTTAATTTAAAAATGTCTATCATTTTCCGGAAATTTATGGAAATTTTCTGTCATATATGGTAATTTTACAGGCAAATATGAAAAATATCATAAATTACCTAAAATTCAATTTTAAACACTTTTATAAATAAGATAAATATAAGTTATAATATAATTATAACTTAAGATAAATTTCTCAAAATTCAATAAAAAAATATCTATAAATTTCCGGAAATGTTTGGTAATTTACGGTAATTTGACCAATTATATATGGTAACTTTCCATAAATTTGTTTTAACAATAGTCAATTATGTCATGTTTAAAAAAACTTCAATTATCATATTCAGAGAGTTCTAAATAAGCTTTAAATTATGTAAGGAGCAAGAATGAGCTTTGATGATTTTGTTTACGTATTTCTTATGACATTAAGCTGGTTCAACACGAGATATTACAAAATCAAGGAAAAATCGGAAGACTTCCGGACCGTGACATTTGATAAGCCCTAAAAAAACTTAAAATTATGCAAAGAGAAAGAATGGGTCTTATGAGTTTGTTCACAAGTCTTTTATAACCTAAGACTGATACAACACCAAATATTACAATAATAAAAAAGGCAAAAGAAAAAATCGGAATGTTTCCGGTCCACGACATTTTAAGAGCCTTAAATGACGCTAGGAAAACAAATTAGTCAAATTAATATTTGATGATTAAGCAATAATTGTTATACAATTTTTATAAACATTAATAATCATATTTTAGGTGCCTTAAATGAACCCTAATTATTGCATGAAGAGAAGTTTCTTTACTTAATTTTTCGTACCTTATACAGTATTGCTGAGCTATAGCTTAACGTTAAGCTACCGCGCGAGACTAGTTCACATATTTATACCTCCATAGTGTTTTGCCAGTTTAAAATACCTGAGACATTGTCAAATCTAGCTAATAGTTCACGAAAAAGATCACTTTTTTACTGAATACCTGAAATATTCACAATGTACGAGTAAGAATTTTTTGTAGGTCGTACGGTCTTTATTAAATTAAAAGAATAAAAACGATATTACTGGAAAGTTCGTTTATGAATATTCTGACGTTTCAGCTATCACTGTGTGCCTTTTTCAGGAAATCTAAATAAACAATATATAAATAACAATCGTTTCATACATGTAATTAATAACACATTTGTTTTTAAAAAAAGTAAAAAAAATACCTGTGCTTATTTTCTTGTAAAAAACAAGAAAATTCAATTTTGGAGTCAAACATCATGTAAACAGTTAATGGACAATTTTTTTAAATAATACTGATGTGTGTCACCAAAATAAATTAAAATATATCAAAAAACGTATCATAAAAAAGCCTCATAAAAATTTAAGAGGTTTTTTTGAGAAAATACATCATAATTGATGGAAAAACGAAATCTTGGTAATGTTTTTGGACAATGACGAACATATAACAAAGTAGATAAGAGATATGCATCAAGGCGGTAAATTCATTAATACAAAATAAAGGAATCTTTTAAAGGAACCGAAATTGAGAAAAGCACGCCAAAGTAACTGGAATTTTAATTTAATGCAGACAGTAAGACCTGCAAAAAGATTCTCACTCATATTTACATTGCCGGTCGAAGAAAGGATTGATTTGATTCTTATCAAATCTACTTATTAATAGTCACGATTTATAGAAGATATAATTATGCAACGATTTTGCAATTTTCACCTGAACATTATGTCTGTAAAGGTAAATATTGCTGATGGAAAACAGCACCTTTTGCATGTGTCCCCTTAGAAAACGAGTAAAACCGCCATACTTTTAATTGTTGTGTCAAAACGGATTTTACTAGTAAGGCCAGAAACTACACGGAGAATATTTGTGTATTAAATATTACATAAATTAGTTCAGGAAACGGAGGACATTACGGCATTTTATTAAAATTTTACTTTCAGTCATATAAAATGAAATAGGGTAATATTTTATATGAAAATATAAATTATTATTATAAATTCATAAAAATTTAATTCGCGATTCAGAAAGAAATAATACAGCTAGATAATAAAGATTACGTGACAACTGGGTAAAATGAGCTTTTAAAATCGTCAGGGCCGTTCAAAAATATCTGGTCGCCGTTTCATCGAAATTTCTAATTTTAACATTTTATTAATAAATGGATTCATAAGTTTAGAGTAAGTCAAACAAAAATCTTGGATAATTTTTTATTCAAAAGTTTGTAACCTTAAAACCCTTAATTATTTAATTTTCAATATTTCAAATTTGTGCAAAATTAAATGTAAAAAAATTACAAATTAAATTGATATAAAATCTATTAAATTAAATTAGGTAGGAATTTATGGAATAAAATCAACATTGCAAATTAATCTATATATTTAAATATTTTCTGCAGTCCTGCAAAGTTAACCAAAAATTAAAAATGTTAAATTTTGTACGCGGAACTTGCTTTTAAACTTCAGCACTGAACATGTTGACCGCCCTAGCGATTTTCATTTTACCTTACGGTTGAGGAATTCCTCTCACAATAAAATTGAAATTCTCGAAGAAATGCTTGGCAAGGAATACGCCGAATTATATTGGCAGGTGAGGAGGGAGACAGGAAGAACGAGTTTAGGGATTGTAACGGGAAGTTGAATGTGTAAATATGAGGAGAAACTATTGGCAGAGGGGGTCAGTAAGCTGGTTAGGAAGTGTTGGTGGGAGAAGGAGAGTAGGCGTAGGGGTGCGAAGATAGAGGTGGAAAGGCATTTTAGAACTAATGGATTTCAGATGGATGAAGTAAGAAGGATGAGAGGAGTGTGAAGAGGTGGAAAGGAGTGGGATAAGCATGAAGGTATTGTTCCATGAAAGGGGTGACAAGAGAGTTATAGCATAGGACATAGGTGAAGGGGGTGTTGCCTAAGATGGTGAAGAAGAGAAGGAAAAAGGAAGAGGAATGGAGAATGAAAGATTGTAAATAGGAGAGGAAGGAGGAGTAAGGAAACTGCAAATATTGTAAATAGTAAATAAGTATTAGGTGTTAGCCGTCGAGGCAGAGGCTGGCAATGCGAGGCAAAGCGAGAAAATAGCGTCATGCGTGCGAGGCGAGGCGAAACGAGGAAGGCTAGGCTATAAAAGCGAGCGGCTTAGAGATAGGTGTGGATGAATGTTCGCTTTTAAGAGGTAGTAGTAAGAAAATTTTATAAAAGATGGAAATGTAAGCAAGTCAATTTTTTAAGGCCAGCAGGCCGAAAAATAAACGTTTATCTATATACTTAATTTTAAGTGAATTGTTAATATCACACGAAAACAAACTTTATATCATTCATTTAATAAAAGTTTACATTACTTTGCGTTATTTTATGAGATACTGGTATGCAAATAATACAATTCTTATATTAATTATTACATATCAAAATTTTCACCTTTGGACTTAAAATTTTGCATAGCTCTTTTGTAATATTTATCATTCTGATTTTTATTAAATCCTAAAATAATTGTAAACTTTTTCTAAATGCAGTATTGCCCTCTATTTACCGTCCTAATTGGGAAAATTTTAGTAAACAAATTTTATCCGTGTAAACATATGTGAAAGAATATATTACGAATATAGAACAAAAATTTGAATTCGTTCTTGAGTTTGATTCGCTGATCCACATCAACTGATCATCACAGGTGAGTATGGAGAGTGCGGTGTTGCTACGTTTTGACGAATGATTAGCTGACCCGAATGGTATTTTGAATCTGACTGAGCTCAAACTTTTGGACGATTTCATCGCAGGTAAACTACCTTAGCGGTTGAAAATGGGATCTAAAGACTTTATAATAGTGACATTAGTGATTCAGGGTGATACATTGCAGTACATTGTTTCATTTAACGATCTATCAATTTGATCCTGATGACGGGTAATTGACCTGACCTCTTTGCAAATTGCTTTATTCACCTCATGCACCCCACGTGGCGCCAACGGAAAGCATAGCAGATATTAAATTACCAGTTATCCTATCTGTGTATGATAGCCATAGCCATAATTCTTGCGCGTACATATCTTTAGGAAATAAATGTGAAAGCACTTGATCGAAAGATATGATTGATTGCATATTATGTATAAATCTAATTCTCATTTTATTCTTTTGGTCAATTAAGCGAAACGCAATATGCTTGCAAATACGAGAATAGTCTTCAAATCAAAGTCGACTCAGGTCGCACCTTAAAAAAACCACAATAGCACCATTTAAAAAACAAAAAAATACACTATAAAATTTCTTGGAAAACAGTTACTCATCCTCGCATTTATCATCATTTCAACAGCTAAGTCTATCATTTTCTCACACAATTCAACCGGAAACTTGTATTTGACGTGAAATGATAATATAGAAAGGATAATTTGTTGTCTTTTTTGCATCAACGCACTAACGCCTACGCCGTTACATTGTCGCCTTGGCCGACTCCTTGCAATTTTTTTTCTCTACATCTTTCTGAAAACACCCGAGGGGCCTAGGGTACCTTTGACACCTCACTGAATAATTTATAAAGCACAAGCCGATCAGATGAAATAGTAAATAAATATGCTTGAGGGTTCCGCATAATGTACATTTTATACGCTAATAATTACTTAGACTTTCATTTTCCTTTTTCATCGCAGCGATTGCAACGTTATTATTTTGTGCCGACGATCTGGAACTATGATTTATAATTTTGTACATACTATATTTTTTTAATAATTACTCAATTGAAACCATGGTAAAAATAATCGTCAGATTCGCTTCTTTTATTCAAGTAAAAAATGTATTTTATGCTCATTAAATAGTAATTGACTTCTTCTGAGAATTAAATGGTTTTTTTTAATCATGTTTCTCTGTGAATGCTATAATGAGACATTTTATGCCAATGCAATGGGATTCTGCAAATCATCACTCTACTAATGAAGAAACATGCTGAGGGAAAATTTTGCAACATATTCATTATCTAACCAAAAACATACGAAGCAAAAATTTCTGCGAAGTTAAATTTATCAATACAATTATTATAGTTGTGTAATATCAAAGTTTGCGAAGTAACTGTAAAATGTATCTAAATTTATCAACTGATTCATTTTATATAATTAGAAAAATGTTAGAATGTATTAAAAAGGGAAAAAAATATAACATTGTGAGATTTTCTCTCTTTTTTTAATATTGATAGTAATCTCGCCAGGTTTTTTTTTTTTTAAATACAATTGAAATTTTTGTAATTTTTTATATGAACAATTTTTAAATTTAGATATATTCTAAAATTACTGGACAAACTTTGATACTTCACAAACTTTATTGATTGTATCCTACTGATAAGTTTCAATCGCCGGTATTTTTTACAGTTTTAGATGTTTTAGGTGAGATTTCATTTTCTTTTATTTAAACATGTTTAATAAATAAAATATTCTTTTTAGAGCAATAAGAATATTTTATACTCGATACAATATGATCCATATAATTGGTACTTTTATCATAATTAGAATATAATTATAAACCATTTCTACATTTAAGATTTTCTTAGATATTGATCGAACGGAGTTATTTTGGAAATGTTATACGAATCGATTGAAGATTGTAAGCTCAGATCATCGGAATTACTACAAAAAATCTATTTTTTGGATTTAAAGTGAATAAACTTGAAAAATAATAAATGATTCCAAATTTCACGAAACACAGGTTTAAATATTCTTATAACCGAATTATAATGAAAATTTAGTAAAATTCGGTTAAATAGTGTAAGCTACAGGTCGACTGAATTACCAAAAATATTATATTTGTCATTTTTTTAGAAACTACTAAATTCACTTAATAAAATATATATAATATATACCTGTATGATAATACATATGATGATAATCAGTAAATGTTGGTTTAAAAATTGAAACGACGCTAGAGAAATAATTAATTATTCAACATTTCTTAGAAAATTGCACTGGAGCTTCATATAGTCAATTTATTGCAAAGTTTTTAGGCAAGTCGGTTACTATTCTAGGCTAAAGCAAAGATAGTGGTTAAAAAATCAAAAGAGCGTTGATTACTTGTCCAGTAATCACTGGTTGAAAATCAAACTGTTCTTGACTAAAAGTTAATTCTTTTGTTATTGAAAAGTCTGCTATCATATTTTTGTTTCGGAATGCATCTTGTTTGGTTACAAATTCTACTATTGGTTAAAAAATTTAATTATTTTAATGAAAATGCAAATATTTTGTCCAAAATTCATCTTTTGCGTTTGGCAGAAAATTACTCTTCTTGGTTTAAAAATAAATTTTTTTATTAAAAAATCAAGTATTTGGTTGAATGTTGAACTCTTTTGTTTCAAAAGTCATTTTTTTATTCTTGCTTTTAATTGAAAATTCTTCTCTTTCGAAATTGACATCTTAAATTAAAAATTGACATTTGCAGTAAAAATTTCTTGTATTTTGTTGAAAATTCGCCTTTTTGGTAGAAAAATATCCTTTCTGGTTGAAGATTCATATTTTTTTTTTTTAAATGCTACTGCTTGGGATTTAAGTATTTTGTTGAAAATTCAACTATTTGGTCTTAAATTAATTTTTTCGTTGAAAATTTATCCTTTAGAGGTTGAAAATTAATTTATTTAGTAAAAAATTCATGTATTGTTTTAAAAATGTATGTATTTCGATAGAAAATAATTCTTGTTTTTTCGCAAATTCACCACTTTGGTTAAAGATTCAATTATTCTTTTTTTAATTCATTTTTTTTTTATTTGAATTCAACTAGTTGGAAATTTGTTTCTTTTTTGTTCATAAGTATTTTTTAAACTTGAAATTAACTATTTTATTTTTAGTTGATGATACAACTATTTAGTTGAAAAGCCATTTATTTTGTTTAAGAACTCGATTTAAAAAAAAATTAATTATCTTGATTTGAAAATCCAGCTTTTTGTTAAAAAAATCAGCTAATTTCTTGAAAATTCATTCATTTTGTTAAAATCAAATTTTGTTGCCATAAATGTAACAGTTTTATTGAATATTCGTCTTTTTGGAATGAAAAAAGTTAACGTTGAAAATTCCGCTCTTTGTTTAAAGCTTCGACTATTTTTTTGAAAATTCAACTATTTTATTAAACACATTGTCTATAGTAACGGAATTTTCCGTATTTTTAACCCCCTTTTTAGCTCGCTCAGGGCTAATCTTATAAAAAAATTCTATAACCATAGACAGTGCCTTTATGAAAATCATATTTTTTTGTCAACATGTCAATTATTTCATGAAAATCAATTTTTTTGCCAAAACTCTGACTGTTTTATTTAAAATCCATCCTTTTGGACTGAAAAAAGTCATCTTTCCTGTTTGAAAATTTATCTCTCTTTGCTGAAAATCAAATTTGTTCTCGAAAATTATTAAAATTCATCTTTTCGCCTTTGAAATTTCGAGTATTAGGTTTAAAATTCATGTGTATTATTTAAAAACTCGGTTTTTGCAGAAAATTAATCTTTTTAGTTGAAAAATTGAGATATTTGGTGAATACTTCAACTGTTTTCTTGAAAATTCACTTAATTTATAAAAATCATGGGTTTTGGTCGAAAATTGAACTGCTGACTGAAAATTCGTCCTTTTGGATGTACATTTTTAAAAAAACATGGCTTTTTTATACTAAATTAATCTTCTTGGTCGAAAATTCAACTTTTTGATGAAAACTTCAACTTTTTTGAAAATTGACTATAGTGTTAAAATCATATTTTTTGTCGAAAATTTACCTGTTTTATTACAAATTTGTCCTTGTGGATTGAAAAAAGCCATCTATACGGGTTAAAAATTCATTCCTCTTGGCTGATAATGAACCTTATTCTCGAAAATTCAACTGTCTTTTAAAAATTCGTCTTTTTGGCTTGTAAATTGAACTATTTGGTTGAAAATACAACTATTAAATCTTGCCTGCGTTACAAAACCTTTGCCGCCCCTCCTATGTGACACTTGGTAACGTCAGGACTGACCCCCACTTCCTTCAAGGTGTAACGTAGTATGTGGACGATCCCTAAGTGCAATTTTTCTGTTTTTTTTTAACTTAATGGTTGCTAGTAGCAGAGTTTTTTTTACACATTTTACGAGCAAGTTCGCAATGCGGGATCATGGTGGAAGCTGATAGGCCGTATAGGGCGAACGGACAGTAAATCCTCGAGTTTGAGGCGTGAACCAGACAAAACCGATTCTGGTTCGCGTGTACGAATATATGAACCCAGAGCAGCAGAGAAAGCAAAAAGACTGTCGTACTCAAGAGGGAAGTGACGTCTCACAAAGAAACTGCAATACTCGTAAATTTTGTATTACGAGTGCATGGCGCGGGCACGCTTCACTAAAAGGGCGTACATCTGCAAATCGAGTATGAAATGTCTTCCAGGTAGGTCATGTTAAAAGTGAAGTCGTTCTATCTATGGCGTAAAACACAGCGTGAAGAAGCTTCTATAAATCATTTAAAAAGGATCAAATAGGTTGGAAGTTTATTTTACAAGGTTCTACGGTACCAGAGTATCAATAAAATAAGGATTCACAAAAGATGTGAAATAATAAACTTGGTCTGTAATAAGATGACTAAATAATAATGATAATTAATTGGCACTCAAACAAAAATCATTTAAATTAAAAAATAAATAAATGATATGTAAACATCTTAGACCGGGATATGGAGATTAAAGCCTTAATCAGAGCGTTAAAAGATATTAATCTTGACCAGACAGTGGTAGCCAACAATCACGAGAAGTCAAGAAAATCTTTAAAAACAATATATATATTTTTTTTTACATTGGCATACAGTCCGCTCTGTGAATAGTGTCGCTTAGAATAGTGCCGGTTCTCCTAATTCTTTCTCGAACGCATCCCCTTACCGCGCTAAAGATTTGAGCGTCGGCATTTCAATCCAATCTTTTTTAATAGTATCACTTAAATAGATGTACGAAAAATAATGAAATAAATTAACAATAAATTTAAAAACCTCATAGAAATGCGAGAAAATGAGTGTTGGGGAAGTCGGGGAACTGAGAGGACATTAGGGAAGTTAATGTAGAGGAAATAAGGAATGAGAGGTAGGGGGAATTCAAGGAAATGAGGGGAGGAATAGTAGGGAAGGCGAGGGAAAATGAGAAAGGGAAATTGTGGGTAAATGAAGGAGGGAAAGTAGAGAAAGTTATGGGTAATGAGTGGAGGGGAAGTAGTAAAAGTGACGGGTGGGTAAGTGGAGGAAGTGAGGAGAAATGAGTGGAAATAAAGAGAGAAGGAGTAGAAACAACAAAGTAAGTGAGGCAAAATTAATAGTGGGGAAGTAGTGAAAACACGGAACTGAGTGTAGGGAAAGTAGAAGAAGTAAGGGAAGTGGGGAAGTAGTAGAAGGGACGGGTGAGGAAGTACCGGAAGTGATGGCAAATGAGCGGAAATGAGGAGAGAAGGAGTAGGAAAACCGAGGTAAGTAAGGCAAAACAAAACAGTCGGGAAGTAGTGTATAAGCAAGTATTGAGAAATTCTTGCCTCGTCTTACACCATCAGAGGTGAGAGAATCAAGAGTTTGAACACTTTTAGTAGGGAAAGTGCAGACTCAGACTTCAGTTATTTGTTTTTTCTTTGCGTGGGCGACGATGGCACATTATAATTTGAGATATTGGGATATAAATTGAAATAAAATTGTAGTTGGTTTTAACTTTAAAAAATAATATTCAGTGTAACTCAGCAATTGACTACACCTTGATATGAACAAATCTTAGGTGCCATTCAAAAACTTCCTTAACACAAAATGTGACATCACACATCGAAAATATAAGTTTGAATAACAATTTTCTGAAATACTTGACAAAAATGAAAATGATTTATTATATTTTACAAGTATAGTATCTTAATACAGACCTTACACTTTTTCTTTTACTCTCTTCTTTTCATCCTTTTCAAATAATTCCTTTTTTTCCTGTTTTAAAAAAACTTCCCGTTTCTAGAATTTTTTCGCATAAATGTGAACTGAGCTAATAGACCCTAATAGGAAAATATAACGATTTTATTAAAAATAGTGTAACGCAGTTTTTGAACGGCCTCTTAGACCACGATATTGAGGGTGAAGCTTGCTTTGCATAATGGGTCATACACAATTTTAGCTTAAGTGAATTATCTAAAGTAATTAATAACTTATATTTTTTCTTTGCATGCAACAATTTAAGGCTGATATTTCAATCATCGAAGTTAAGCATCACGTCAGTCGCTCATACTCGGATGGGGGTAAACGTTCCAAATGGGGTTTATTTATATCAGCTTTCAAGCTGCCTTCATTCTAGAACTAATACTATTACTAATGGACTCTACTATCTTTGGTAACCAGAGAAAGAGATAGAAAATTTTTTAATTTAATATCTTTCATAGATAATATTGATGTCCAACATTGTACTGATGTAAACTGATTTTAATGCATCATTGAAATCGCAATTTTTGGTTCATCTGTTCTCTAAAGTTGCCAAAAAAGACCGAGACTTGAGCGAAAATTTATCTACGGGTAAAGCACTCCTCGGCAAGCGGTTAATAATAGCCAATGGAGAACATCGAACTCGCTACTGGCGACAAGAAGTTCTTCGGAAGCCCTTTTCGTTGCTCTAGTGCCAACAGGATTTATGTTCTACCAAAGATTAAGTCATTTTTAACTTATCAAAATAAAAGAACCTAAATTTTCTTATGTAAGAAAATACAATCCTTTGACTTTTCATTCGGAATTAAACAATTATTTTATCAATATTTATTACAGAAATGTGACAACTATTTTTTAAATGTATTAATAGTCACATATATGTTTATTTTTCAGTTTTTTCTCAAACGAAAATCATTTACTGCAGTTTTTCTTTTATAAGATTTAAATTTGAATATTATTCAAGATGTTTGATACTATATTGGAATGGTTAAATTGTTAAATATACATTGAAGTTACACTGCACAACTTTAAAAATTTGCAAGGCTTAATCCTAAATTTACACACTGTAATTGCGACTATTACAAATTGTAATGCATTGCTTAAATTATTCAATATAATTACAGTTAAATTGTACAAATTTAAAAGTTTCGAAATTTTAATTTTAAATCTACAAACTGTAATTTCAACTATTAGAAATTGCCATTCTCAACAGCTCAACAGTTTTTAATGATTTCAAGAATTAAAATAATATGATCAGTTATATGCCTTATAAAAGAAAAACTACTATTTTTATGAAAAAGTGTATAACTTTAAAAATTGTTTTTATTCCAAAATATTTGTGCAATGATTTCAGCCATAGAAAAATCTACTTTCAAAGTTGACAACAGTTGGGATGTAAAAAAATATTTTCCCCAGAAAATAAGACAACTAATACATTTAAACCATTTTAATTCTTAAAATAATTGAAAAAAAAAACTATTTTTCTTTGAGACATATGATTTTTGACAGAAAATTGTTTGAATTAAGGAGATCATTTCTGAATCAAATGTTTTCTAACCTTAATCTAGAAGATTGAGTAATTTTCACAGTTTTAATTTAAATCTCTTAGTGTTCTTTTAAGTTGCATACGTTCAATTTTTTTAAACTGAGGCCTATTAATATTAAAAAATGTTAACATGAGGATATGAAAATTCAAACATTGAAAATGAGTACTATTCAAAATTAATTAAACTACAGTGAAAGTAAATTAGTTTGTTTATTATTTTATTATTAATAATTATTAATTATTTATTATTATTAATATCTTATTATCAAAAATAGTAAAGTGGATGATGAATTTATTAACGTTGAATTTATGAATGTTAACGTTAATTTATTATTTATTTATAAGCGTTCAATATCTGGATCAGGTGTAGATTTCGTGTGCAAATTAAAAAACTAATGCAATTAAGTATGTTAATTTGAAAATTAGATTGATAAGTTAATCTTAATTGCATAAAACTATTATTGATCAGAAAAAATAAATAAATAGTTCAAGAGCTCATTGATCTTAATAAGGGCTTTCAAAATGATTTTGCTTTTATATTTGCAACACCTGAAAAATGGTTAAAAATTTAAAAAAATTAATTTATAAGAAAAACGTAATGCTAAAATTTAATTTCTTTTCACGAAAAAAGAATCCCCTATTTCTCTAGATTTCTTAAACAAAATGTATTGGGCGCATCGAATTTTTCCCCGAGATATTGATGTAAATACCTTTTAGAATTTTTTTACTCGTAATTACAAAAAATGAAAATTTTTTTACTATCTGAAATGACTTCAGTTTTATATGAGAATATGTCATATAGTTTAAAGAGAAAAATTAATATTGATATTGGCCTTAGTATAAAAAATATATGCCTAAGCAATAATTCAAAAATCCCACATTTTTTATCGTCAGAAAAAGTCGATAGAATTGAATTAATAGCGAAAAATTCTAAGCTTTTTCTACTTTTGTCTGCATTTCAATTTCTGAAAACATGCTCTCTTTAGATTTGGGGTTTCTTGTGATATTTTTTCAATAATTAAGTAATATTTAGGGTCACTGTTTCTGTACTAATTATAATATTTTATCCTCTTTTTCTATCAAAAAAATATTCAGGGATCATTTTGGCTTTTTAATTGCGGTTTAATCATATATTTTTGTATACTAAAGCCAAGAATTAACATCAATATTAATTGTTTTTCTCCAAAATCTGTGGCTCATTTTCATATAAAACTGAAGTAATTTCAGGTAATAAAAAATTTTCATTAATTGTAATTACGAGTAAAAGAAATTGTGAAAGTTAGTTATATGAATGTCTAGGGAAAATTATTCGTCGCGATCTCCAAATCCTTTTTGAAAAATTTAGAAAAATTCGGTGATTATTTTTTCATAAAAAGAAATTAAATTGTACTTTCGCGTTTAAAAAGATAAATGATATTAATAATAATAAAGTCGTCTCTGTGTTGAGTAGATTTTCTGCGAAAGAAAAAAAATCAATTTGTTTTCGCCGCTCACCAATCTATTCCTGTAATCCATTTGGGTCCCGGCGTTGGGAGTAGACAAGCTGTGTCGAAATTGTCTAACACCACGAGGTGGCGTCGAAGTTCGCATCGTGTTTGTAGTCATCCTGCTTCCTCTATTAAATTTTCATTTTTTAAATCATAAATCAAATGACTCTGTAGTTTTTAAATTTATATTTGGATTCAATATTTCCAGATTTTTTCCAATGACATTCCCTTATTCCAAAAACGAATGTCAATAAACAGTAATATAATTCTAATATAATTCCCGGGAATTCTATTAGAGTTTTTTTTAGTTAAATCTGGAAATATTGTATTCAATAATAAATTAATAATACATTGAGAGACTTACTCTCTCGTCATTTATTTATTTCGGTTCGGATTTCGATGTGAATGGGCACTATAATCCACAATTTTTCATCTGATCAATGATTTTCAAAAACAAAACAAACCCACGTGTTTGTCAGATAATTATTTTTAAACTCCCATTTAACAAGAAACAATATTTAATCATATGATTAAAAAAAAAGAATATTCAAAAATTTAGCTTTAGATTTATTTTTTATTTGAATTACAATTTACAGCCAATAGTAAAAAAGAAAATCTTAATTTGACTGAAAATAACAATTTACTTTTATTTAATTTGGAATAATGTCACATTTCATTGCACACACGTTAACAAAACATGATAAAAACATTGAAATAACACCCACGAACTGTTTAAATATTTTGCAACTTGGATGGGGCTAATTCGACCAATTTCATTTTCTCTGTTCGATTTTTGAGTAAAAATTGATATTAGAAAGCGCACTTCCGTCGCGGCTTGCAACTGCGGCATTGCCGAGCTTCAAAACTCGAGTTGCGAAAAATAATCGCGGAAAATAGTACCAGAAACTGACATCAAGGTGAGAGTAGGCGAACCAGAATACGGTATGGCGGCGCGAACAGAATGTACCAGCGACTCGGGCGAGTAGAGCTACAGAAAGTAAAGCAGTGGGAGAAAAAAACATTAAACCACCAACAAGCAACTGACGAAGAAAGGCATTGATCGTTCATTCGAGATCAAAGTTTTGGAAATCTTAAATCGACGCAGTGTGCCTAGAAGCACTTTTTGTAGACAAAAGTCTCTCTACAAGTTAAAAAAAAAATGGATTTTGATATGTTTGCTTCCTGATAGAGAAAGCTTTGTAATGGCAATAATTTCAAAAAAATTAAATTCGTTTAATTAAAGTATCTCAAATTAAAAATGTATAATGAGTGTGCGTGTGGATGTCACACTTTTTTTGAACACGATAGCTTGGAGACGAATGTCGATAAATTGTGGAAATTTGGGGAGCTTATTTTGACCACTAATATCTTGGAGCTGACCACAGGATTTTAAAAAGTATTCCTTAAAATTTTTCGAGCACTTTATATTATTTTTAAAATCAGTTTTTTACATTAAAACTTTTTTCATTTGCATAATTCAAAGTTGATGCCATAATATAAAAAATTATTTACGTTGAGACGAATAGATTGACCTATAATATTGATATATTAAAGTGGAAGGAAGTTATTGTCATTTATAATATTTGAAAAATCGGTTTCCTATAGTTTGACTTCTTCCAATAGCATAATTCAAAAACTAATAACCTATAATATTAACACATTGTTTTGAAGAGTACGGAAGTCATGGACATTTATATAATTTTAAAAATCGGTTTTAATCAGAAAATCTTTTTTCATTAAAATAAATCGAAGTTCGTAAAAGAATATAAAAAACTTCTTGATTTAAGACATTTTTATTGACTTATTTGTATTTTCCTATTTTGATTTCCTCTATGGAAAGTAAAAATATTTGCCAATTAATTATAATGAAACAGAAAAATGCTAATCAAATGAGCACCATCAATTTGTACATTCAATTAAATTGGAAACACACGAGATCGAATTCACAGCTAGTTTTTTTAGTGACCGTAAGGCTTCTAGGTATAAAAAATTTGTGCAGAAAATGCACATTGACCAAACAAAATTTTGTAATTTAACAGCAAGTAAACAATATGCTTTTTCTAACTTTTCATATGTACCTTCTTTTTAAGATCTTCAAATGTCAACGTAATAACTATCTAGCAACAATTTTCAGGAGACTAGAGTCAGAAAAAGAATTTATTATAATTTTTTAAACAAATCAATTAGCAAAAGCTATTTTCTCATAATTTGCAAGGATTGGTTGTTTGAAATTAATAGTTTTTATATCAAACATGAGAGATATGAAATCCCAATTATTATTATACAGAAATAGCTACTTTTTGACAATTATTTAAACAAATCCACATTTTGAGCATTTCGCCAAGAAAAGGTTCCATTTTCTTCGCGAAATGAACTAAAAATTTATTATCAATGACTCTTTGCAAATAGGGTTTTTTTTCTGAAATGAACCAATAATCTCTGAACAATGACTCCTTCTTGTGATATGTGTCCAACTAACGAGAACTTTTGATTATTTAAGCAATATTTATAAAAAAGTTTCCATTTTCTTTGATGTTTATCATGGAAAAATGGCTAAATTGTGTATTTGTTTATTAATATTGTTTAAATAATCAAATTTTTTTAGTTACAAAAATATGACAAGAATAAATGATTAACAAGACATTTCTTGTTGATTCTGCAAAAAAATATTCATTACGGAAAAATGGACAAACTGTGAAAAAAATGGTCAAACTTTCGGTCGATTCTGTAAACAAATTGAGCCTATTCATTGTGACACATGAAAGCTGTGTATTTGTTTATAAAAATTATTAAAATAATTGTCAAACCGCAGTGTTTTTTAAATGATAGCAATTAGGCAATTATTTATCTCATATTTCATATGAAAATTATTAATTTTAGAAACTAATCATTACGATTAATGAGTAAGTGGATTTTCTTAATTAATTTGTTTAAAACATTATAAGCAACTTTTTTCTTACACAAACCTACTAAAAATTGTTGCTAGATTGTTTTTGCATTGACTTAAGCTCTTCTTTAGTCAATTTGAAGATCTAAAAAAGCTGCATCTGAAAAGTTAGGAAAAAATTATGCTAAATTTTTTGTTAAATAAAAAAACTTTCATTAGTGAATGTGCATTTCTGCACCGACTTTTTATACCTGGAAGTCTTACGGCTATTTAAAAAACCATTATAATCCAATAAAAATACAGCTCAGGTCAAGATCAATGTAAATTAAAGGTCAAAATGGAGAAAATCATTAAATCGAAGAAAACCTCTCCCCTTAGACGGTTTTGGGGTCGGTGAATCCGAATCCGAGGTCATTTTGACCTCATTAGGCCAGTATAAAGGTCAAGTGAAGGTTAAAATGAAGAAAATCATTGTATCGGTGAAAACCAATGGATCGGGGGAAATATTTACTCTCAGACGTTTTGGGGCTCGCTGCATCTGAATATGGGATCATACTGACTGCATCAGTTCAGAATTAAGTTCAAATGAAGGTCAAAATGAGATAAAACCATTGACAAAAGTTCTACTTTTAGAATTTTTTGGGGTCGCTGAATGAAAATCCGTTGTTAGTTCGACCCCATAGTTTTCTCAATTTTTACTTTGGAATGACCTTCATCAAGACCTCTAAGAGTAGAGGTTCACGCCGATTGCATGTTTTGTTTTCATTTTGATCTTCAGTTGATCTTGATCCTGACCTGATGGGGTCAAACTGACCCCTAATTCGGATTCAGCGACCCCAAAAACATCCAAGTTTTCTCCGATCCAATGGTTTTCTTTATTTTAACCTTCAATTGATCTTGATCCTGACTTGATGGGGCCAAACTGAACCCGGATTCAGATTCAGCGATTTAAAAAACGTATGGGTATAATGATTTAGTTCGAGTTGCAGAAAATTATTTTGTGGGTACGTGAAATTAGCTCGCAGACAGAATTTTGTCCAGAGAAAATGATTTTGTCCACTCTGTGCGACGTCTTTCCATCGCATCGTACAGTGGGTAAAATGACTTTTCCTGGTTAAAATAAATGAACAGCTTATAAATGTTGATCCATTTGTACATAAACAGTTTGAGAAAAAAGCGATACCATTTTTTAAACGATTTTTTTTCAATTTCTTATAAATGAACAAATATGATGAAAAGAATTGAAATTATTTCTATTTGACGTTCCCGGCTCTTACCAATAACAGGAGAATTGTTGCAATCACCAACGTTTCATAAAGTAAAATTAATCAAAGATGCTTCATTATAATATAATAAACAACTTAATTTTTTATAAGCAAATTATTTGTTTAATGTGTGTGTTCTATAATTTTCAATAACACAGCCCGACAAAAAGTAGGACTTCTAACGGATTAGACTAGTACATTTCACAAATCAACAGAAATGAAGGAATTTAGGTGCTCTGTCAAATGTGAGAGGTCGTGAAGGTCAACGATAATAATTGTGTGTTAGAAGTCAAAGATGAAATGTTATAGATTAGACTTTACAGGTCAGGAGTCATATGTTATATGTCGCAGGTCAGGCATCAACTGTGTGAGTTGATAAGTCAGAGGTGAAAGACTTAAAGTCAAAGATTTTTTTTGGCAGTCAAATATGAAATATCAAAGGTCAGAGATTATATATCACGTCAAATTTGAGAGGCCGTATAAGTCAAAGATAAAAATTATAAGGCATAATTCTAAGGCGAAAGGTGAAAGATCATACTAGGTAGGTAGGAGGTGATAGGTCAGATTTTATAGATCATAGGACACATGTCACATGTCAGGGATCAACTGTGTGAGTTTATAAATCAGAGGTCAAATATGACAGTTAGTAGTAATAAGCAGAAGATAAATGTGAAATATCACAAGTCAGTGATCATACGTCAAATTTTGAGGTTTACAAGAGGTCAAAGATCACAGTGATAAGTCAGAAGTCAAAGTTGAATGGTCATAGATGAGAGATCAAATGTCAAATGTCAAATGTCACACATCAACTATGTTTGGTCTTAAAACAGAGCCTTAAGGTTAAATATTATTGAATATATGTCATAGGTCAATATTTGTCAATATATGTCAAGAAAATTCTCTATTCCTCGACTCTAATCCAAATATTTTTTATGGATGCCTATTTATGTCGAATTATAATAAATGGACACTTCTGATTTTTTTCGAGGAGAAAATTATGACGCTAAGGCGGTGTAATTGAGTTTCGCCTTTTCCACACTATACATTTTTAATACGAGCTTAGTCCAGATTTTACGACTGTGAATAAAACCAGAGAAAAACGATAAAGTGCATAAACAAACGAAGTAGCAAGATCGAGCGCATTGCGATGTAGTCATTATATGCAAATTATTCATGGCTTGGTACCCGATTTCACAATCTGTACGTGCAAACGAAGAGATGCTGCATTCTCGTCACATGTCACAGTGGTTGGTTATTGTTGATGTTATGCGGTTACACCCACTATTATTCATAAAGTATAATTGTGCCATAATATACTACATAATATAATGTAACGAGGAATCGTACATCGCATGCTGACAGTAGAGCCTTCGTATGCGGCACATAATTTCTCTGTCCCGCTTTCGCTCTCTCTCCCGTTCTTGAAAATTTGCATACTTTATAAGAAGAATAAGCAGGAAATGCCTGGACCAAGAACCTGCAAGATGGCATGTTAAAATGTTTTTTGTTTTCGCATATTTCTCTCATGTGTTACCATTTTGTCCACTGTCAAGTTGAAGTGACTTTATACGAATTTTGCTTTAAGAAAATATTGCCGACATCGCTTAAAAAAATAAGATTTCTTTCGAAAATATGGCCACGTCGAGGGGAAAACAACTTCGATAATCCGCTTGACCGTTCGGTTTTCTGAACTGGTAATTCGATGTTATCCGGAGTAATTTGAGTATTCTGAAATAATCCCGCTGTATATCCGCCGTAATCCACATGTAATGAAGGAGTAATACACTTATAGTTCGTTCTAATACACTTGCAAAACAAGCTTATCCACCTGTAATCCAATTAATGCTATTGATTGAAAATTCATGTTTTTGAGTAAAGGTTCAACTGTTTGATGAAACATTAATTTACTTTGTAGAAAATTGAACTATATTTTTAAAAGTTCTCTTTCTGAACCCTTTGATGGCACGCTTCTCGATGCGTAACATAACTGGCATACTGGGGCCTTTTTGACACAAAGCGAAAAAGGCTTCCTGCAAAGAGCTAATTCATTATTTTGATTAGCTGAATTTTGTAAATTTTCTTAAATAGTCACTTTGAAGAATCCAGTGGGTTATTTAGTTCAAAATGTATGATAAATATGAAAATTATTCTTTATTTAAAGAATAGCGAAATGTGACATTTTGAAGGGGCTTGGACGGGTTATCTGGCTAAGATGACAGAGCAACGTAAATATCATTTTCAAATAGATTTGCAGAACTTTTCAGAAATTTTCATGTCTAATGTCTTTTCGACCCCAGCGTGCCATTGAAGGGTTAAAAAATCAACTCCTTTTAACTGTAAATTTATCTATTTCGTTTTCAGTTGAAAATTTATGCATATTTTTTAGCTGAAAATGCAACAATTTGTTTAAAAATTTATATATTTAATTATAGCTTAGACGTTTAGTTGGAAAATAAATATCCTGCCTGAAAATGTATATTTTCAGTTGAAAATTGATCTATTTTGGTGAAAAATGTTACCATATTGTTTTTTGATTTAAAAATTATTATTATATGCCAATCATAGTTAAAAGGTACTAGTTTTATGTGAAAACTGACTATAGCGGATTTCTTTAAATCTCCATGTTTCGAGACCCTCTGAATCCGAATATCCATAACAGAGAAACTATGCAAGATACGAAAAAAGATGAACCAACAAAAATTATGCACCCAAAAAAGATGCACAAATTTGTTATAAATCACTTTTTACAGGACTCGCAGCTCTTGTTTTATTCCTGAAATAACATTAAAAGTGACCAAATAAAATGTTTGGATCAACAACACAAACCAAGAAAAAATAAATAGACAAAAGTTTTTCACCCAAAAAAGAACTACAAATTTGTTAATAAACATTATTTTATAGGCTGCGCAGTTTTTGTTCGAATTGTGAAAAAACAATGAAATAAATAAATTGTTGAAAAAAACCCAAAGTACGAACAAAATTGATAGACAAAAGTTTTCCACCCAAAAAAGTGCTTAAATTTTTTATCAATAATTTATTGATTACAAGATAAAAAGAGGCAAAAAATGAAAAGACCTAAGTTGTTTAACCAATAAATACCCACAAATTTGTTATAAAAATACAAAAATTAATGTAAAATATATTTAAGTGCAAAGGTCGAGCGCGTAGCGCGAGTGAAATATATTATCGAACGCTAATCGAGAGAACCAGCAAACGCGTGCTTTAGGCGCGCTTAATCTATCGCGCGAAGCGAAACACATGCGCAACGCGCTTTGAGTTAAAAATTTGTCTTTTTTATACAAAAATTATCTTTTGGTTGAAGATGTATTATTTGATTGGAAAATTCATTTCCTTTGTTAAAAAAATTTTTTTCGGAAAAAATTAAATTTTTTCAGTTAAAAGTAAAATTATTCCATTCTTAGGTGAAAATGTTTCTTTTGATAAAAATTAATGTAATTTCTTTTAAAAAATCGTCCTTTTAATAGAAAATTTAACTTCGTAATTGAAAATTCATTTTTTTCTTTTTGAAAACTCAATGACTTGGTTGCAAGCCGAAATGCTTTGTTGAAAATTTCTTTTTCAGTTATAGATGTACCGTTTTAGCGAAAGATGACAGACATTTTGTCAGAAGTCAAAGTTGAACGGTCAGATGCCTTATGTCAAATGTCAGAGATCTACAGTGTGAGGTCATAAATTAGAGCTCAAGTCTTAAAAGTAAAAGATTACTAACTATCAACTGTTACATTGTTCGTTAAAAATTGATTTCTTTTGGTTAAAAATTAATTTTTGTGTCGAAAACTGAACAATTTTCGATAAAAAAGCCAATTTTTTCCTAATAAAGGAAGTTTTGTAATGGTAACATTGTCGAACATTTTGTAATTCATTTAATTAAACGTTCGTCAATTTAAAAATATCTGACACAATGTTCTAATCAATTTTCTAGATGTGCCGGTAATTTAAAGTTGATGCGAGAATAGAGAAGTTAATTAATATAATATTTATAATATTTAAAACATTTTTTTTGAACAGAGAAACTTTTTTAATCGGCATAATTCAAAGTTGATGCACGAATACAAAAAACTTCTTGATCATAAATTTTCAATTAAAATAATTCTTATAATTTTGCTAATAAAATCATAAAGTGGGAAAGGGATAGGGTGTGACGGAACTTCCACCCTTACCTTTTAAGCTCAAACAATTACCATTTAAAATATATAATTTGGTTTTTGTAATTTATCTTTATATTTTAAAAATTGTTCGTATTATTTTTTAATTTTGTCTTTTTTGTATATTTCTATTTTTCAGTTGATCAAAATAAAAACGTAAGTTTTTCTCATATGTAAAAAATCACAAATGCTTCCTCCATGAGAAAGCAAATACATTTGCTAACGGGAAGCGAAGTGCTCGTGAAATGATTACAATATTATTATAAAGACGAACATAGTAGAAACACTCGAGATCGAGTTCACAGCTAGTTTGGGCTTAAGATTTATCATTTTAGTTGAAAATTAATCTTCTTAATTGAAAATTTCTGTACTTTGTTGTAAAATCGTCTTTATCACGATAATTAATGTTTTTGGTGGAAAATTAAGTCTAGTTTAGGCGTGGTCACCCATCATCATTTTATGTAATCCAGAGTAATCATATGCAATTCGGGGTAATCTTAGATAATCCAGAGCAATTCTTTATATAGAGGTAGTCCAGGGTAATCAAGTACAATCCGGAGTAATCCTACTCCGATGGGCCTTATTTTTTGTGGTTGTTTCCCGCTCAGGTGACGGCTTTTGTTTCAATTGAATTTTAGGTATTTTGGAGAATTATTTTCCAATTATTAAAAAGTACATGGCATCAGTTTTTATTAATATCTCGAAAGTAATGTTCTCGGAAAACCCGTGTTTACGATTGTTTATAAGTGTCATTCTGTTTCGATTTTTTTTTGTTATTATTTTTTTTCTTTTTTTTGGTTTAAGGAACAATTACAATTTTTTATTTCTTTATTGATCGCCGTGGTGACTTTCGTAGGTTTTATAAACAAACTGAAAATTTGATTTGTAATTAATTTCTTGAAACTAATGTTGTCGGCAAACCCCTGTTTGTGATTGGATTAAGCTTTCGTTTTTTGAAGATTATAATGAAAAGTCTATAAACATCAGGATTATGAGGAATGTCAGGTTATCTGAATAATATATTTAATAACTTAATAATTACATTTAATGAAAAAAAGGTCTTTGAGAATTTAGAATTACAAAATTTAATGATAATAAATTTGTGATGCTCGTTTCGCTATGAGAAATATTTTTTTTATAACGTTTTGCCTAGTCAGCCAGAAAATGCGGGGGAGTTGAAAGAGAGGATACACTAGTCATCCGGAAAATTCGGGAAATACCTTCATTCATTTTTCAGTTTTGTTCCAATAATTTTGTTGTTACTAGATTAAGGAAAAAGAAGATTGGTTAATAACCTTAATGTACCGATAAAGAAATCTTGTATCATAAGTAATATAGGAATTTTAAATAGGCCAAGAATAAAGTTGCGATGTATTTAAAAATAAAAAGGCTTTTATTTGTTAATTTCAAACTGAATTTCATAAAAAGTGCAGTATTTCTAAACTGCCCCAACTTTTTAAAGCCATGTCTTTCTATCACTTTCATATTTTTCGAATTTACTTGCCTACTCTATAATTGTTTATAGCCAAATGCGTTACTGATGATATATACAGTCTGTCAAGTTAAAGCGTGGGTGGCTTTACTCGCAGTCGGTAAGGTGTATCGACATGATTTTGGTGTCAAAATATTAAGAAGAGC
>NC_046666.1:61805137-61835420 GCF_010883055.1 Belonocnema kinseyi | reverse complement strand
ATATATCTAGTCAGGAGTGGTGCTGACTGAAAACAGATGATTTGGAGCGATTCGCGCGCCATCTGTTGGTCATTCTAAGGACTTATTGAACTACCCTCGTAGTTTAGATAATTTATTATTGTTTATAAGTATCTTCTCTTAAAATAATGCTTGCAAGTATTTGTATTTATTCATTCAAATAATACAGAAACATCTAGTAGAATTATTTTCAAATTATTATTCCTTTTTTCGGAAAGAAGTATTTTTACTCTTTTGTTAATGTTTTAAAAATAATAATTCAAACAAAAAGTTTATTTTACAGTAGAGATCAAAGCAAAGCATAAAATAATTAGTGGTAGGTGTGAGGAGTACGCTTGTAAATAATCTGTAAAAGTATTGGTTCGAATTGCAACACGAAGTTTACTGCACAATCTAAAATAAGAATTTGGAACATCACACTCTATATTGCCAGCACCCCCGCCCCAAACCCTTGCCTTGGGTGCCCCATTGTTGGTTTTCGCGCTTCGCGCTCGATGATGTATTTATCTCACGCTATGCGCTCGGTGTTCATATTTTTCGCACATTCTTGCGCAATCCTTTTAAAACTCAGACTCAAAATATATACCACTGTAATTTTGTGATTGTGAATTTTTTTTGTTAAAAGAGCTTAGCTGGAGAGTTTGAGCGCACCTACAGCGCGCGACTGACGGCTATCACACTCCACGCTTGGTCTTTGGAATTCTCCCACCTTCGTGCACTGAACTTTTATAATCAAAGGTCAACGGATCGACAACTGTAATTTTGTGATTATGGACTCTCTTTTGTTAAAGCTCTTTCGGCTTTAAAGAAACAAATTCTCATCACGTATCTCGTTGTTCGCACTCGATTTTGTCCCAACTGTCAACTTTTCTACATTATACTCAACAATTTTACATAAAATATAATACATTTTCTATGTAACTCTGCCTGGGATTGCTTATTCAGATATTGCAAAATAAAGCACAAATTGTATTCATCATGATTATTTTAATATTTGTTTCTTATTTTGCTTTAAATAATGTTTCAAGCTGCGCTGAAACATGTATCGTTTCATTAAATTTATATCATTCCAACTCATAATATGCAGGAAAATTGAAAATTCTTATTTACTTGTTATTGTAATTTTTTAATTTTTGATTTTGTTTTTTACGATGAAAGAAAAACTACTGCGCATCTGGATAGGGTCTAATACAGGAACCTATATAGAATCCTATATAGAGTCCTATACAAGAGCCCTTATAGGATCCTATGTCCTCTTTCGGCTCGGGTGTCCTTTTGAAAAAATTTAATTTTTTTTCCTTTTAATCTTATTTTTTACGATTGGAAAAAAATCTAATCGTCCTATCTAAAATTGATTAATAAGAAATTTATAGATCTTTTTAGGCGAACAACGTTTGTCTGTTAATGTTAGTTCGCAACTTGTGTCGTTATTTCAAAAAGAATTTGCTTTTATATTTTTTGAATGTTATTTTTTACGATTGAAGCCAAAACTACTTCTAAATCCCTACTTCCAAAACTTCCTTCTCCTCTAGTCACCCTCATTTGTAATCATTTTCCCTACTTCCCCTCCCGCCATTACCCCTTAATTCCCAAGACCCCACAACTACCCACATTCCCCCTCAGTTTGCTCTATTTCCCATCACTTCCTCTTTTCCCCCTCCCTTATTTCTCCGTATTTTTCCTACTTTTCTTCCCCTAGTTTGCCCTACATTCCCTCCCCTACTTAGTCTACGCCCATTTCCCATCACTTCTACTTTGCATGCCTCATTTGACTTCCTTTTTCCTGCTTTCCCTCCACACCCTACGCCCCACTCGCCATTCTCTCAGTTTTCTTTAATTTCTCTCTCCTCAATTTTAATAACTTTCCCTTCCTTATTTCTCTTCATTTCCCCTTACTTCTACTTATTGAAAAAGTACGACTGACAAATGGACGGATAGACGGACACCGGACAGTGCCCGGGACTAGGAAGCCTTATAAAAATGTCAATTTTGTTCTTAGATACATAACTAACATTTGTTATGAAAAGTCCAAGTACACTAATCTTTTCGAAATAAAAAAATATTCAAATCGAATTAGTAGTGTAAACTGGAAATTGATTTGTCCACAGAAACTCTTTTTACCCCTCTGTTTGATGATGCGGAACACGGTTGATATTTCAAACAAAGCCTATGTTTGCTGCTTTTCATACAAGTTTTTTACATAAAATAACTTTTTGTTTGGAAAAATAGCAATGCGTTCCAAATTTTTAAATTATTAAAAATAATTAAAAGTGTAATGAAAATTAAAACACTTTGATTAATAAGAAAAAAATTTTTTCGTGTTGGAAGTATTACCAGTAATTTTTCTCTCTTACACTACACGCTCTAGAACTATTATATTGCTTAATTTTCATTCTACAATATTCTTCTTGTTTAAATAAATGACAGTAATGTAACACACCTGCTGCATTTATAATTAATAAGAATTAATAATCAAGTTAATATGTATTTGAAAAGTAATATCAGTTATTCTCAGAAATGCCTTATCTACTATTTATGTAGTATTCACGAAAACGTTTTAAGAAAATATGTTATGATCTCGCAACCTGTTTTAACATATTTTCTGAAGAAACATGAAAAAATTGCAAGAAAAATGTTAAATAACAATACCAATCTTTAACTATATTGTGATTAAACACATAGTTTCACGAGCGTCAGAAAGCATGCAAGCCTTGTATTATATGTAATAAATGAAAAAAAATGGAACATTTTCACTTAATTTATAATTTCACGCTAATCGGTGCGACGGATAATATCGGACCATTAACCGGGTGACTTATTAAAAATTAGCCTTTACTTTAAAAGGTGATAGCGCTTTTCAGTTTAGATAAAAATATTTGTAAACCGTTGGAAAGCCTAATAAATTCTTTGTTAAACGAATCTTAGATTAAGTGATTTGGCTTTGTGGATTTCTAATTATTACGTGAGAAATACAAAATTAGAATTCCAATTTTTAAGGATTGTTGTATTTCAACTTCAATTATTGACAGAAGCTAAACAAGTGAATTTATTAATTTAATATTTCACAACAGTGATATTTAGGACTTTACAGTTCATTTGAACCATCAAACATTGAAAAGTTTTCGCGGATATATAAAATAATAGAGTTTATGTGCGAGTATGCTAAATTTAAAATACGTTACCGAAACCTTTTTTGGCTTTGGTTTTTCCATGTGACAATTCAATACCCATAGGGGCTAGTTACCCTCTATGCACGATGCGCTGGTGATAATAATTTATGGTACCCATAACCCCCCAAAAGGAACACGAGAATGAAAAGGAAGAGAGTTCTAGTCGAGCGAAGGAGCCGGTGCTGAAGGAGAAGATTCTCACAGCTCAAGCGGCCACAGGCAGAGCAGAATCGAAAATTTACCGGTTGCTGACGGAAATGCTAGCCTAATTGGCTAACATGGCTCAAACAGCTAATAAGCAGAGAAACGTCAACACGGATATCAAGTTTGGTATTTCAAAGTTGATAGAATCCATAGAAGAATGCAAGAGAAGCGAAATTCGACGAAGTCTGCGCAAGCTTGCTCATCGTCGGGAAATACGTAACCAAGCATCTTAAGCCTCTCGGGGAAACAGGCTCATAGAAGTTCAAGTACACCGAGGCGTAGTAGTAGCAAGAGAACAGCCTCAAGTCCAACGGAAAACCAGGGTACAAATCCAATCTGCAAGAGGAAGAATGACCTGGCGTTGCCACGAGCATGGACGGAGGTGACAAGAAAGAAGACTAAGTCGGAAAAACCGGATAAACTGCAGCCAGCCGAGGGACAAGAGAATCAGAGGAGGACAAAAGACGTGACTGTTAAGAAGAAGTCACAAGGGAAAACTGACAGAAGGCAGCGCCGCGAAGCGGTTTCAATAGAATCGGCGCAGGGAAAAACTTACGCGGAAGTTCTGGGAGACATCAAGGCCAAGATGAAGCCTGAAGAGTCCGAAACCCACATCAGATCGATATGTCGAACACGCAGCGGAGATGTCCTGATAGAGCTTGAGAATGAAACAAAGAACGCTGCGGCCTTCGGGGAAGCTTTGGAAAAGCACTTAGGCGAGATGGGAACTATGAAGAACTTGATTCCTAAAGTCACTCTTGAGTTTCTAGATTTCGACTGTGTCACGACCAAGGAGGATGTGGAAATAGCATTAAAAAGAGATCTCGGCGATATATTGGGAGTTGTAAAGGTCTCGGTAACTAGGCCCAACAGAAGAGAGCAGGTCTTGTCCATAGTCAATCTCGGCAAGAAAGCTGAAAGCTAAGTGCTGGAAACAGCCCGCATTAAAGTGGGATAGATAAAGAGCAGGGTAAGAAGCAGAATAAGCGTCTACCGATGCTACAGGTGTCTGGGGTATGGTCACCAATCAAGAGATTGCAAAGGGTCGGATCGCAGCAGCCTCTGTTACAGATGTGGTGTGGGTGGACATCAGGAAAAATCCTGCACGTCCGATATGCACTGTGTGCTCTACAACGTAAAACGGAAGCAGGTATGACGACAATCATCCAAGCTATTATGCACAGAAGCAAATTAGCGCATGACCTTCTCGAACACTCAGTTCGGGATGGGAAGGTTGATTTGCTCATTATCAGCTTGCCGTACACGGATCAGGATACCACAACATGGTTCTCAGACAACCTTGGAACAGCAGCGTTAGTTCCGATCGAGGACCATGGCTTTGGGGACGGATACGTCTGGGTGAAGAGCAAAGGTATCACGTACATGAGCTGCTACCGAGGGAAGTTTATCCTGTAGATAGCTGCTAGGCGGGCCCTGCTGGTCATGAATACCGGAAAACGCCCACTTTTAGACGAACAGGGAACGTAGGTACGATCCCAGACATTACCCTAGCTTTAGAGGGAATGGCCCCCCTTATAGAAAAACTGAGAGGCCCTAGAGGACTTTACGGGAAGCGACCACCAGTACATACGTTTTAACATAAAAAAAGCTAGGAGCCAGGATACAGCATCCAATCTCAAAAGCTGGAATTCTTCCTCGGCGTACAGACCATTGTGCATGCTGAATACCACCGGGAAACTCTAAGGGAAGATGCTGAAGCCTTGCCTACTGGCAGCCGTCCTAGCAGCGGGAGATCTCTCCGAGAGGCAACATGGATTCAGAAAAAAGAGATCCACGATACACGCGGTTCAAGAGGTTGTGAACACCATAGTTCGTGTACATGAGGAAAGCCGATACACCAGAAAGATTTTTCTGCTGGCGACGCTGGATGTGCGAAACGCCTTCAACTCGGCCAGGTGGGCTGAGATGATTAAGACACTAGATCAGGAACTGGAGCAGCTCATGGATTAATACTGGGCTCTGATGTTTGGAATGTGTCTTACGATGACATTCTGAGGATGGAGATGCCAAAGGGAAGATATCTGAATGGTTATGCTAATGACATATTAGCGGTAATTGCGGCCAGAACTATGGATGAACTTCAATGGAAGTTAAACCAGGTGATGCGACGTGTTATCAGGTGGATGGACGAACACGGACTAGATCTGGCTACGGAGAAAACGGAGCTGGTGATAGTAACAAGGAAGAACATTCCCCTGCACATAGCGATGCAGGTTGGACAGACAGATATAACAGCCAAACCAGCTATTAGACATCTCGGAAAATGGATGAATGGCTCTCCTTCGGAGAACAGGTTAAACAAGCAGCAAACAAGGCAGCCGTTGTCACAACGCCGCGGAGCAGGCTCATGGTCAACGTAAATGGCCCGATACCTAGCAAGCGCTGACTTCTAATGCCAGTAGCCCAGTCAATAATGCTCTACGGAGAAGAAATATGGACAGATGTACATCAGAAAGGCGTTTTCCGAATTGCGTGTTCCTATCTAACAGTATCAGAACCAGCCATCCTAGTGATTGAGGTGACGATACCGATCGATCTACAAGCCTTGGAGAAGAAAGAAATGTTTCACAGAAGATCCAACGTGACCAAAGCGGCAGCGAAATTTGAAGTCAGAGCAGCCACCTTGGAACGATGTCAACAACGCTGGAGTAATGATCATTGAGGGAGATGGACCGCAAGGTTGATTACGCAAGTGAACACATGGTTAGACCGCAAACACGGAGAAGCCAATTATTATATGACGCAGTTTCTCTCAGGCCATGGGTACTTTCGATCCTATCTGCACAAGAGATTGATAGTAAGAAGTGAAAAATGTGGTTCCTGCGAGACGGCAATCGATGACGCGAACCACACTTTCTTTGAGTGCGGGCGATGGGCTGAATTGAAACACAGGCTAGAAAGCGAGATTGGAGCGACAGCGCCGGAAAACGTTATCGATGTAATGATGCAAAACGAGGAACAATGGGACAAGGTAGCTACCTTCGTTGAAATCATCCTCCGCAAAAAAAGGAAGAAAGACAACTGAATGACTGATTGAATCATCTAAACCCTAAGCTGTCGAAGGCCGGCGAGCCTGATGTGGGACACCAGTTCCGCTGACAATCATGCCCCGCCAAGATGTTCGAAGGCCGACGAGCCCGTTACACGAAATTGCCGTGTTGCTGAGAACGATGTGTAACATCTCGGTCGGGACATGAAACGAAACAATCCGAAGAGTAACAAAACAGCAGAACACAAAGTCAGTCCAACTAACAACCCCAATCAGGATGTAAAAGGCTGATGAGCCCGATGTGCAGAATATCAGCACTACTGAGGACGATGCATACATTTTGATTGGGGCAAGAGGCGGATTAATACAGACAACCAGTAGAAGCCTTATAAGGCAAGAAAACGGAACCCATCTGAAGTAATGCGAAAGCGGTTTCGGGGTGGGGGGGGGGGATTATGTCAAGGAGAAAAGATGGTATTTTTTAGTGGGTCCCTTGGTAGCATCGGCGCAGTGGCCTCATTATGTATATTTTCTTATATATATTGGGGTCACTGTGGCAATGTTATTTAAGATTCCCAAACTATCAGGAAGTGCGGACCCTTTCTGGTGTGTTTTTCAATTTTTTTCACCAGCCCTCGTAAAAAAGGCAGCATTTAATAAGCTTTCCAACAATTTAGAAAAACTACTTTACCTGCGTTTCTTACTGCGTTGTCATCTTTCAAAGTCAAGGCTAATTTTTAATAGGTACTACTAATTTCTAAATCAAACTTAAGTGGTACTATTTCTTAAAATCTTGGCGATTTCGTATAGTTTTACTATTTAGTTTTAAAGGGTATTACAGGAAATTGTGCGCTATACGGGCACACGTGACTATAATTTAAGAAAAATTATTATGACAAATTTGGCATTATCATAAATGAGTTTTATTAAGTGAACTACATATATTTCACATTAACAAGTATAAGATTGTCGTCAAAGGACGCAAATGAAATTCAGCAAAGTACAAACATTTTATTTCACTAAAGTAGTTGAAAATATGTTTCCTTATTCTTCTGGACCATGTGCATTATGAAACATATAAGATTTTCTCGCATTCTGCCATATTTATTTCTTTGATAGCTGAAATAGTTAAGAATATTTATTATGATGCAAACATTTATATCTTTTCAAAATTCTGATCCTTATAAGAAAATGGCTCGTTATATTATTTGGAATGTAAGTAAATTTTATAAATTAAATTATGTCGCATTGAATTTGTCAAATTTAGGTAAATTTAGTTTAAAAGTGTTCGAGGTTGATAAATTAAAAATCCTAAGCGTTTGAAAGTGAACAATTTGCAAATCGGTATTTTATGGTATTAACAAACTAATCCTTAGAATATAATAAAATGTCTTTTGACACAACTAACGTAATTTGCATTCTATGAGGCAGGTAAGTCTCACTCTATCAATCTTGTTATGAGTATTACGAAATAGTGTGCAAACTTTGTCCATTCCAGTGGTCTGAAAATATATTTTTCCTTAGTTCACAGTTTTGAGGAAAACCGGCATCGTTTTCCTATATAAAAAAGTACAATTCAAGTTTTTCACTCACCGGGCATTTTTCTGTACACGTATCCTAGAAGGAATAACATTGTAATTAGTAGATGTACAATTATGAATGTTTTTGTTGTTTGATCATTTAAAATTTTCACACAGATTCCATATAATTTAAATTTTTGGTAAATTATATAGAAACGCATTGATAAAAGTAAGAGCAGCACTTTCGATGAGCGAGTTATTTCACTATTATCAAGATACTTGCTTGTATTTTTAGTTTTTCTTCTAATAATTTAATTGTTACTAGGATAAGGAAAAAAGTGTTGAACATTTTGAATGTAAAACATAATGTAACTCGTATTATATGTAATATAAGAATTTTAAATAAGTGTTCTGAGTAAAGTGAAACTCACAAAATCGTCTGCAACTGCAAGAACTGCAAAGGAGGCCAAAAATATAGCTGCGATAGCTTCAAAAATAAAAAATGCATTAATTTTTTTTCGAAATTTTAAATCGTAAAGGAGGCATTATTTTTCCACTGCCCCAACTTTTTGAAGCGATGTCTTTCGTTCACCTACTTATTTTATACATTGTTTGGTTACTTGATAACAGTTAATTTCCTAATATCATCCTACTAGATCTTCGTAATATTAGGAATTTCTTATCATCCTTATGAGAATTTTTCGTAAAAAAAACAAGCATTATTGGAAAGAAAAGTACAAATATTTTAAATACCGGTATGCACATTAAGGATTAAACTGTTGTGACTTAAATTGAGAAATTTAATTTAAACCCTGGATGGACAAAATTATAAATTGGAACTGAAGCCGTTTTTCAATTTCTGTTTTTAGAAAATATTCTTAAAGCACCTGTGGCTTCCGGTATTATATTCTCACTGCGATACTCGCACTTTGCGCTGGACGATTAAGTTATAATATATACGGTTCTCTTTAAAAATAAAATAATGCAGACAAGATCGAGATTAAAACTCTCAAGTCTCTTAAAAACAACAATGGCATAATTTTAAAAATAATCTAACTTTCTAAAGTTTGGTCTAATAGAAAATTTTCACTGGGATAGTTCGGAAATATATTTGATATCTAGTAGAAATTTGTATTAAAATTTCTTAATCAATCAGAAAAAATCTTTTTCTGTTCTTTGAACATTTGTAAAACCTGGAAGTGTTACGAGTTTCAATCGTGTACAAAACTGTGAATATTGCCACAAGAGCAAGGGGTTTAGGAGTTGTCCTATTTTTGCAGGTGGTTTAAATATGCTATCTAAATCAGAATCAGCAAAAGTTCGCTGATTCTCAGCTATAAGTATACCACTGATTCAATTAGTGTATATACGCTGATGAATCAGTGGAATTTGGTTGTTAGAGGGCGCAACATCCACTAATTCATCAACGTATATACACTGATTGAATCAGTGTCATACTTTTAGCTGAAAATCAGCGAATTTTCGCTGATTCAGATTAAGAGAGTGGTTTATATCTTGTTTTTCTTGGGAAATCTTCCCATTGGTTCTGTGACACCTTCAATATAGTGTAGGATGGTTGTCGTTTTTCTGTCTCTGTCTTTTATACGTTAGGTTGACTTGTTATTTTTTTTAGTTTATTTTCTTATTGCTTTATCAATTGGTTTGTTTTGTGTAATCGTTCTGTATTAGAATTTGTTTGACTTTTTGTAATTCCTTTTTTAAGTTATCTTTATCTATTGCGGAGACAGCTCTGTAATAGGGAGTTGATGACTGATTGTTTTTGAGATGAGTGGTGGTGGGAGGAGGCATGCAGGTTTCTGCTTGTATGGGTGCGCTTTCTGTAAACTTCATGTCCTAATGTGTTATCAGATCTTTTGTAAAATAGTATGTCCATAAAGGAAACTTTTCTTTTGTTCCATTTCCATGATGAACTGGATATAAGTGTGTAATAAATTGATGATATCGGAAAACTTGTGTAGTTCATATTGCCCATGACTCCAGATAACAAAAGTGATGTCAACGTAACGGAACAAAAATTCCGGTTTAAGCTTGGATTGATTGAAAATTTTAGTTTTTAGATACTCAATAAAGATGTTGGCTATTGCATGTGAGATTGGAGATCCCATTGCTGCTCCTGAGATTTTTTCGTAGAATTGGTTATTTAAAGAGAAGTCAGTATTGTTGAGACAGTGTTCTATCTAATATGAGCTCGGAAGGGAAGTTTGCAAAGTATTTAAAAATGTCAATTTGATCAGAGATTAGTACTTTCGTAAAGGCAGATAATACGTCAAAACGCACTAGGATGTCTTGGAGTGGAATATGCATCTGTTGTATCTTTTTAATAAAGGCTACTCTCTAAAACTGAATCAATGAAATTTCACTGATTCAAATAGCTAGAAATGAGTCACTGACAATCAGTGAAAGTTTACTCATTGTTTCAGTGAAATAACCACTTTTGAGTATTGGGAACACCGTGCCATGTCAGTTTAGCAATCATAATAAAATAATTTTTAGTACATTCAATCAAAGAATTATAGTAAAAGCTTAAAACCCATAAATATGGTCAAATATTAAAAAAGGTGAAAAGTTCCGATACTTTTAAATGACAAACAACCTCACATATAACTTTAATTTCAAGATTGGACTGTCATGTACAAACCCGTTAAGTAAGTACTTCCTATACAAGTTAGAGTATAATTATCCCGCAGTTAATTCAGCAGACTTGAAGCCCAAAAATTAAAAAATTAATTTTATTAAGGAATTCTTCTTGCTACTTAAGTAAGAGAGGGACAAAAATGCTTAACTTAAAAATTTAGAGGTTATGCTTCACATGATTTACTCAGGTGTTAGTGACCTGATTAGTGAATAAGTCCAAAATCACTGATTTATCAGCGAAATGTCTAATTACTATTTCAATGAGTGAATTTGTCACTGATTCGAATTTAGAGAATAAAGAGTTTCGGACGTTAGTGATATAGTTTTCTTTGGAAGGATTCAGTGCTTCCATGAGAAAACGTGCTAAGTTGGAAGTTGATGAGTTTATTGCGCTGAAGATCAGTCTGAGTAGAATAATGATTTTGTGGATTTTTGGGATTCCGTACACTCTTGGGGAGATGAGATTAGTAGGTATTAATTTAGATATTGTTTTGCTGTCAAGCTTAGAGTCATTTAGAAGGATTTTGCTGTCGTTACTTTGTTTTGCGGGGTCTTTTTTCAAGTTTTTTTATAGGTATCGTCAGGTAAAAGGTCCATGATTTTGTTGTTATAATCTTCTTCATTCATTATTACTGCTGTGTTGCCTGTTTTGTCTTTATTTGTAGTTAGTTTAAACTTAAGAGCATAAAATGTATTCTTAATCAATTTTTTAACTTTGAAAATGCAAACATTAATGAAATTTCTTAATCTATCCGGAAAATAGTTATTTATATTTTCTGAGGATTTTCAAATCATTGGAAAGCATCTAGCTCTCTTAAGTTGCATAGAATTTAAATATGTTATTAGATTAATTTGCAAGACATTTTCCACTACCAGAAACTTTGAAAATTAAACCGCTCACATTTTCTTTTTAATCTCGATAATTCTCTACATTTTTGTTATTCTTGTTCAAAATTTGTGGTTAGTGAACTTGACCTTCGCTTTAGGACCGTAAAAAAATTGACCAAAGGATGACTTGATTTGACAAATCGTTCAAAAGCTAGCACGGCTATAACTTTCAAATAACCACACATAACATACAATCATACATACATAAATACATACATACATATATACATACACACATAAATACATTGATACATACATACAGATACGGATAATATATTATGATTTTCAGACTCTGTGAGTGCCGAAACGTAAGGATCCGTTAAAACCTAGAGATAGAAAATTTGGATAATTACAGTATACTCTCATGTAATAAATGTAATGAATGTTTTTTTTAAATGATATTCATTTCCTAGAATAAAGAAAATAGTTTTGCATATATTTTTAGAATGGTCAATATTAGGTGCATAAACTTGACCCTTAACACTTTTCTTCATAATAAGCCATAGAATATGAATCAAAAATTACTTTCTGAATTTCACCCCCATATGTCTGCTGTACAGGGTCTCCAAAAAACCCATAAGTTTCATGAATAATGATTTAAAAATCCACGTTCACAGATGAGATATTTCCAACTGTGCTTGTCTCACTTAATACAGCCAGAAGTTTAACTGAAAAGTCCAAGCGCACAGAAAGTATTATAATGACGTGCATGCACAGTTGGAAGGGTACCAACTGTGCGCGTCGAGTTTCAAGTGAAAAATCTAATCGTATTAATTGACACGTGCACAGTATGCATTTTATGTATACATAAATAATGACTTACTCAGTAAGAAAGCGAATGTCACTTTATTCGTCATCTTGAAAAATATATTTCAAGCTAATATTTTTTCAATTCAGATTTTTACCTAACACAAATGTCCTCAAAATACGAGGTTTCGTAAGAAACTGAATATTTGGACAATGATATGAGTCGTTTTCACAATTGTCTTATCAAGTATTTATGTAGACTTAACTAACACGTTTCCAAGGTTACGGGCAAATGTAAATATTAGGATTCGCGATAGGAAATTCTCGATGACTAATCATTCATTAAAAAATAATTTTAGGCTTCATTTTATGTTAAATTATCATAAACTATGAGATTAAAACAAACAAATAAACTAAAAACAACTAATTCTCTACCTTTGATCACCTGTACATCCTAATCTATCAAACCTATTGGTACCAACAAGAAGTCAGTAGCAAAATATATTTGATAATTTGTTACAGCAATTTTCTATATTTTGAATAGTTTAGAAGATTTGTCGTATTTAGTGTAAAAAAATAAGCATTCAGAAATGACAAAAATAATACAATTGTTATAACATATTAAATTATATTTTTTCTGACAAAATTTAAAAAAAGAATAGTTTTAAACTGTTCAAGATATCAATAATTCTTAAAATATGTTTCAAGAATATGTTACTACAGACTTTTTATTAAAATTTTTTGTAGCCCTAGGGCCATGAATCTATGGTAACATGTTATATATATTTAGAAAGATTTTAAATTAAATTAAGAGGTATGAGATTTTAAAATATTAATTTCTTAATTTTTTTTATTGATCTTAAAATTTATTTTTTTATGATTAAAAAAAATAAATGAATTTGTTTCAAATATAATGATTATGAAATCATGTGTTTCCCTATTATGAGTCTTTCTTTATTTCATTTTGCCCTAGAATTTCCTGTTTTTTCTTCTTTATACTTTTACTTTGCTCTATACATATTTGGTCTAATTTAGTTTCATCAATTATATGGTTTCAGTAGGTAAGTAAAATAATTATATAAATTAAATCAAATAAAATTTTAAATGTGTTTATGCGAAGTTTAAGGCACGCTGAAAATATTTGTCTAACCAATCTAAATATAAAATAAATAATTTTAAGGCAAACAGGAAAATAATTTCTTCTTAGATCATTGTTCCATTATGATAAAGGAAAAACATTGATCTATCGGAAGTATCGGTTAAATTTGGTGAACCAAGACACACTTTTTAAAGAATAAATCAACTAATTTAATTCATTGAATTAATAATTTAATTAAAATGAAATAATAGACGCTCACCTACCTTAAAAAAAAAAATACAAAAAATTAAGCTTTAATGTTTTTTTTACTATTGACAGTTTCAAATAAGTTTATTAGCTAATTTTGAAGAATATAAGGATTTTCGATCATTGGACATGTTTCAGAAAATTTCAAGATTAATGAATAACACTTTCTTGTGAACACGATTCATTTGAAAATTGTTTATTGAAATATTGAGATTTTCCATTTTTACTTCATTTAAAAGGATTTAGCTGCTGACAAAAAAGGTCATACATTTGATATCAGTAAATAAATCCTAATCATAAGTTCACCGCTTTTCGGAAAATGAAAGGCCGTATTTTTCAAATTTGTCATCAATAACCCATGCTCCCGGACTTCAAAAATTAACAAGTGGTTTTAAATGGTTTTAAGTGGTTCTTAAGGAATGTTCACGGAACAATTTACCAACCAAATTTTGTATTTTTATTTCTTCAAAACCCCTTATATTAGGCCTGGAAAATTTAACCAAAATGCGAGACACGCGTTTTATTTCTTTATGTAAAAGAAATAATTTTTTTCTATTTTTCAACATAAATTATTTTTATTCTTTTAGTGTCAAGTTTTCAGGTATTTTAAACTATTTTTGAATTTTTTAATAATTATTATTTATTTAACAATTTTTCCCTTTTTTTCTTTCGGAATAAATGATAAAATTGATGACTTTAATTATGAATTTAAAATTCCAATTTCTTTTTTGATGTATTTAATAAATAATTAAATAATTTTTATTTCTTTAAATAATTTTTCTTTATAAATCGTGAAAAGTTATTGCTTTGTGGAATTAATGACGCAGCTAACGAATGTTGAAAGTAATATATTTTTTATTGATATTTGGCAATTATTTAGACAATATTCATTTGTTTAAAACTTTTTTTCCCTGTAGATCTTAAAAAGTTACTATTTTTATGATTTAATAATGCAGTTAATGAATGCTAAGCTTGATATTTCTTGTGAAAAAAAGACTGCCAGTCAGGGCCGTCGCCACAAAAATTTTCGGTGAGAGGATAAACAGCAGGGAAAAAAGTGGGAGGGGTAGGGGATATGCAGCGGCACACAGGAGAGTATATGTATTAGGGTGGTCCACAAAACGCTTTCTGAGCTACAGAGCAAGCCAACCAACAAAAAATTTGCATTTCCGGAGAAAGAACACTCGTAATTTTCTTTTCGATATTCGAATATTAACACGTGCCACTGGGTACTTCAAAATCCTATTTAATTAACATGTGGAAATTTTGAATTTTCGAAAACCTAAACTCATGTTCCAGGGTTTCACCGAAACGTATCAAGTTTTTTAGGACTTTAAGAGAAGTATCTAAAAAGTGAAACCATACTAATAACTTTCATTTCCAACCCACTTCCCACCCTCCCCGCAACGCCCAAATATGACCCAAAAATAAAAAAACTACATTTTTACGTATTATTATTACTTTTTAGCAAATTCCGTCGTCTTTTTCATACAAATAATTACTATTGGACAGCTTAAATATTTACCATGACTTTTAAAACAATTTTTAATTGATTAAGCAAATGTTAATTTTCAAAACAATAATTTATTCCCAAAAAATGTAAAAAATAATCGTATTTTCTTATTGAAACGTAATTATTTGTTACTTTTTAGAGTACTACATTTTTCTAAAAACATAATGTCATTATTTTAATAATTATTTATTGCCTATTTTTAAAATTGTTAAAAATTAAGTCAGAGATATCAGCTTACTTTTTAAGTTAGTTTTCTTAAATAATTATACAATTTTGATACTTTTATATCCATTTTTAGTGAATTTCTATTTGTTTAAATAATATTTATTTGCTCAAGCAGTTTTTTTCGACAGCTAAAAAAAAATGAAATAAAATAGAAGACATACAATTATGTGTCCAACTGTATAGTGTATAGAAAGAATAAATTTACCACTTTTTAATTTTTTACACAAATATAATTTGTTTAAATAATTACTTTTCCAAAAAGACTTTTAAAATCGTAAATAATTGTATGTCTTCTATTTTATTTCATTTTTTTAGTTATCGAAAAATAACTGCTTGAGCATATAAAAATTGTTTAAGCAAATATAAATTTGTTAAGCATTAGTATAAATGTATGGAAATTATGTAATTATTCAACAAAAAGTAGCATAGAATACCAATTTGAAAAAAAGTGGACATCTCTGGCTCATTTTGAGAAATTTTGAAAATAAACTATAATTAAGTGTTAAAATAATTACATAATGTTTTTAGAAAAATTGTACTACTCCAATCAATGACAAAATATTGCATTTCAATCAGAAAATAGGATTATTTTTTTAATTGTTTGAAATAAATAATTTTTTAAATAATTTACATTTGTTTAAACAAATGAAAATTGTTTTAAAATCCATGATAAATATTCAAATTGTCCATTAATGCTTATTTGTATGAATAAGATGACGGAAATCGCTAAAAACTAACAATAATACGTAAAAATGCAGTTTTTTATTTTTGGGTCATATTTGTGGCGCTGCGGGGAGGTTGGGGGTAGGTTGGAAGTGAAAGTTGTTGGTATGGCTTTATTTCGTAGACACTCCTCCTAAATCTCCAAAAAACTTGGCACGTTTCGATGAAACCCTGGAACAGAAGATCAATTTTTCGAAAATTCAAAACTTCCCCATGTTAATTAAATGGGATTTTGAAGTGTCCGGTGGCGCACGTCTTAATATTCGAATTTCAAAAAAAAAATAGTTACAGATTTTCTTTCTCCGAAATGGAAACTTCGGGGGGGGGGGGGTTCTTACCCTTTAGTGTGAAAAAAAATTCGCAATGTATTTCTGGACCACCCTAATATGAATATTATGTACTTGTTTCAGAAATTGGGGGGGGCAAACTCCCTTGATCCCCCTGGCTACGGCCCTACTTCCATTATTTAAACAATTTTCATTTGATTAAAGTATTTTTCCCTTCTATGAATCTTTCGAAGTATTTATTTTTATAAATGAATGACGTAGTTAAAGTTTTTGCAGATGATTTCAAAATATAAAATAAAAATGTTCGTTTTCTAAAAAACGAACACATTTTTGAGGGGGGGGGGGGAAGAAGTCGAATTTTTTTATCGCACTGCATATATTATACACAAGGTAGGAATATTAAATAACTGTTCTAAGTGAAACTTACAGGACCCTCCTGGACTGCAAAGATCGCCGAGAATGTAGTTGCGATGACTTTAAAAATAAAAAATATATTTATTTATATCATATCTAAGTTTCATGAATCTTTTTGCCTGCACTTGTTTAAATAATGCAATAGTGGATCAGGTGTACTCTTTAAAGAGACCCTCAAATATGAACAGAGTCATTAAATACAATTTTATGTATTTAAAGTAACATAGATATAACACATGGTGTATTCATTTAATTTATTTTTTAATAAGTTATCATTAATTACATGATTTTTAGATTATGTTATATAAACAGCTTTTTATGAATTCAAAGTTTATACTTATTTAATTATATAATAAAGTCTCTTCACAAACTGAATTTCATTTTTTAAAGCTTTTATTGAAACAATATTGTCAATTGCCAAATTTATAATTTATAGCCATTCATTCTTCGAGAGACCGAAACTAAAATAAGGAAAATCAAAATAGTTATAATTACTTTTATATGTTGAAACATTCTGAGAGTTATTGCAAAACGAATTCGAATTAAGTAGTTCAATCTGAATTTTAAGTGCCAGATTGCTATACAAGTTCATTTAACTAAAATCAATTTGGGAAAATACTTATTATTACTTTAGTGATTTCAGTTAATTACAAAATTTTGATACATTTATTTAGATGTTTATGAAATTTATTTTGTTTAAACAATCTTAATTTGCTCAAGCAGTTATTTTTCTATAACTAAAAAAACGAAATAAAATAGAACGCATACAATTATGTTGCTAACTATATAGTGTATATAAAGAATAAATGTACCACTTTTTAATTGTTTAAACAAATATAGTCATTGAAGTTTTTTCGGTTATTTTTCATATAAATTGGTTGACCTGACGTTTATCATGTACGTACATTTGCTTTTTATCGATTTTTGTTCCGTTTCTCACTTGCCGTTTTAAAGTTACATAATAAAGCAAGGTGAAATAGATTAGGTGTCTGAATAATATTTGTGTTTTCATTTTGAAATAGGAACTTATTAAAACGTTGTCTGGGTGAAGGTGACGAAGAATAATCCACGATCGCGTGACGAGGCCTTTCTTGACCAGTTTTAGAATGTTGTTTTCAAATTGTTGAAAATATCGCACAATCATCCTTTAATAAACTCTTCTACTTTTTACATTTCTCGTTTCTATAAGGTTCTTTTGATAATATTATATGAACAGCCTTAAATAAATTAATATATCTTCACGAGAAATCTTGCTTTTTTTCACTATCAAGATTGCAAGTTTGCAAAATTGCATGAAATCGCAAAACATTGCATGCGTGTGAGATTATTGTTTCACGAGATTGCTACATACCTTATCGATGTTATGAGTTTTTACAGATTTTGTAGAGATTTTATAGGATTGCATGTCTCTTAGGAAAATACATTATAGAAAAATTATAATAGGCCAATAATTGTTTTGCAATTGAGCGTGTGGGTTCCATAACGTCCTTAGCGTTCGGACTCGCCCGCACAGTACCCCTTGCGTTGCCGAAACGCAGAACATTTTTTAAAAATAACCAACTTAGAAAATTCACTGCGCAAAAAATTTGACAATGTGCGGCTCGACGAGCCGCATAACTTTTATTCTGAAATTTTTTTGATCAAATCGAAAGGGTTTTTTTACTTAAAATTAAAAACCGAAAATTTTTATTATACCGCGAAATCAATGCCTTCTGAAACTAAACTCGCGAAAACTCGGCCTGTGCGCGAGGAAATGATTTTGGTTTTTTTTCGAAATAGTGAAGCCTCTACCGATGCCAATTATGTTTGAAAAATATATTTTTTCTGATATTTGCAACATGAAAATTATTGCAAACCATCAACGTCAGGAATCTTTTCCTCAGACTGGGAACAGAGGATCTCAGAGGATCGGGAGCAGATCCTTTGGTGAGTTTTCCTCGACTCATAATAGTTATTAAAAATTTATATGTTACAAGAAAAATAACCCCCTTTTGAGATAACTTGATATTTATGAAAACAATTTTGATAAATAAAATGATATTGTAGCTTGTGTCGTTTTTCCAAAAAGTTATTTTTTTATCTTTACTGTATTTTTGTTAATAAGAGAAGTTTATTGCAAGTAGGTCTTTTTTTGTGTCACAACTTTCGGGCTTACACTTTTTCTTGTCGTCTGTCAAAAAATATAATTTATTTTTTACGAGTAAAACAAAAAACTACTCGTTCTATTAAAAAATGATTAATAACATATTTATAGAATCTTTTTGGAGTGAACATCTTTTGTCATCAATTTCTTTTCATACCTTGCGCCATTTTCAGCAAATTTAATCTTTATATTTCTAATGTTATTTTTTACCCCCTTCTCTCGAATGTTCACATTTTGAGATCTTACGAAACCAAAAAACAGATTTTTCCGAATTTGTTTGTATGTCTGTATGTATTTATGGGACAGAATACATAAAGTGTTTCCAACTAAAATTAATTTTTTTTGTTTATCGGGTTGAAACTTGACTAAATTATAGTCCTATTGGATCTATATTAATCTGCCAAATTATAGTTTTATTAATATATTTCATTTATAATAAAAGTCCAATCGGATCATCCTGAAAGAAGTTATACTAACGTGAAGGTGGAGAAACGCGTGAAAAAGTCAAAACTGCAGGCACCTGTATATTGGCAATCTGTTGAAAAATGAACCTATGGTTTGGTGAATTATGTAGGTCTATTAGAACTATAATTAGTGTTGCATAACGATACGAGATGCTCAGTTCTCTTGCTCATTTCAGTCATTTGAGAAGTATTCTCAAAAACTGAGAATATCATTCTCTCTTTTGTTTGTATCGTCTCATCTCGTTTCATTTCATATCGTTCCTCACCCGAGATACCAGCGAAAACGCCATTGACGTAAATGTAAGGTCATAAAATAAAAAAAAATAGTTGATAAAAATGTCACTACACCATGTACGTTCCAAAAAAAAGTTGTGTTTAAAGAATTCCTGTCCAAAAAATATCTTTTAGGTAAAAGATTATGACTATGTTATCCATGAATATTGTTCCAACTGAAATTTAAACTATGCATTATAATTCTACTTCAATAATAAATTATTTCCAATATGAAAGTACACAAATTTGAGGACTTTTTCTGGTTTATAAAGTCACCAGTAAAAAATCTTCATTTGAATGTTCAGAGATTCAACCACATGTAAAATTGTCACTTTTAAGTTTATTTTTGCAAGAAGAAAATTATTTTTTAAATAAAAATTTCTTTCAAATATTTTAAAATATCCCAAAATATTTGAAATTCCGAGTAAAATTTCTTCAAACATTTTTTAATTCTGTAACTATGTTGAAAATTCCTTATGATCTTTTAAAATATCATAAAACCTTACAGATCCCACAGAATCCTTCTAAATCCAATGAAATTCTTCAGAACTGTATGCAATTTTTTAAAATAATAAGTCAAAATTATTAAAATCATTAGAAATTTCTTGACATTTATTAATTAGCTTAGAAATTCCTTATAGCTTTTTAAATTTATTAAATTCGAGCCTTAAATATCTTGAAATCTCTTTAAAAATCTCTATAATTCCTTAAAAATCCTCTTTAAGCTTTTTTATTTATATTGAAACTATTTCGAAGAAATAATAAGAATATATCACAAAAGATAAAAAAAATCTTCATTAAATCCGATTCTTAAATACGGAAATTGTTTTTAATATTCTCGTAATTTTATTATTCATGTGAAACGAGTTTTTAAATATGCCGCTTAATAAATCAGTACACATTATTATAATAATTATTATTAAAAAAGAAGTGTACATAAGGCTTTTTTGGCCCCAGGAATCTAGAATTAGAGAATAATTTTCTTCATGTATCAGGTTTGAGATATAACTACAAAGACCATACAAAAAATAAACTAATGAGATAAAAAAAGGATTATACTATTGAAAATCATATTTAGAAACCTTAATTATAAATAAAAGAAGTATTTAATTTAATAGAAATGCACATTTTATTGTGAATGCTATCTTTCTTGTGCCTTATATGTCTACTTTCACATTTTATGACACTACTAATGACATTTGTTTTTACATTACATTACGTCGATTGTGTAAAAAAATTTATTTTTCATGTTTAATATTGTTTTTTATGAATAAAACAACTTAAATCGGTTTAAATTGTTCTTACAGAGAAAGTCTCAATCATCACAAGAAAAATACGTTAAAATAGACTGCTTATTGAATAATTACTTGGGGGTATTATATTTAGAGGTTATACAAAAAGTAGTTATCAAGAAAGTAGTTCGACTTTCAACCAAGTAGTTGAACATTGAACCAAAAGCAATGAATTGTAAGTCAAAATGGTAATAGTTGATATTTTAACTAAGGAAACATTTTCATTTTGCATAATAAATAGTTGAACTTGACCAAAAATACAAATTGTCAGAAAAATCTTATAATTATCATTAAAAACCAATTAATATTTAACCAAACAGGTGCATTTTTAACCATAGAAGGTGAATTAAAAAATAAATAAAAAAACGAACTTTCAACAAGTTTTTAGTTGACCAAGAACCGAACTTTGGAGAACGGCAAAAGAACCAAACGTTGTGTTTTTTAATGACTTGACCTAAATATGCATTTCTTCCTACCAAAGTTGTTTAGTCTCTTTTCAATGTTCAAAACATTGGTCATGTCGAGCGAAAATTTTCGATTGATTAATTCAGTTCTTGTGCGATGACTAGTTCGCAAAATTCTGGTAGAGATTGTTAGAGTCAAATTATACTAAAAATTTGTGGTTTTACGATTGCATGTGCAATGTGCAGCGTCAGTGCATTTTGACTTAAGGGATCCTTTAATTGTAAACATTTAGTGACAGTTATACTAGTAAAATGCTTTTAGAAATTTTAAATTTATGATAGAGCATTAATGAGTCTCTCTGACTAAGTGCCTATTAATTTGGATGCATTTTCTTGATTCTGGAAAGATTTTTTTTCGATTTTCCGTGAAGGTTTAGAGACACACAAGTGCGATAAATCAGTCAGCATCAAGTTGCCAATACCAGTTAGATTTTTGTTTATAATTCAGCGTCTGTTAAGAAGAAAACATTTAACCTTTATTTTCATCAAATCGAATCGAGAAAGTGAACATTATTTCGGGAGTATCATTTTAATTTATTTTACCAATAACACTCAAATTCTCAGACTTTTTTCAATTTCATCGTGCTTTTTTGCATCATGCAAAAGAAATTTTTTCTGTATGAAACAAATATTTCAAATATTATAAATGAGCATAACTTCCTTACTCTTCAAAAAAGTGTATTGATATTATAGGTCAATCGATTAGCATCGAATCAAGGAATCTTTTCCACTATTACATCCATTTTGAATTATGTTAATGAAAAAACTGTTACCATAAAAAGCCGTTTTTTTAAATATTATGAATTACCTTAGCTTCCTTACTGTTCAATAAAATGTATCAATATTATAAGTCAATCAATTCGTCTCGAACCAAGGAATCTTTTATACTCTTCTATCAACTTTCAATTATGTTAATGAAAAAAGTTTTCGTATAAAAAACTATTTTTTTAAATATTATAAAGTGCTAAAAAATGCAATAAATATTTGGAGAAATCCTTCGGTCAGTTTCAAGAGAATAAGCCCTCCAAACTTCATCAATTCATCTGCAACCGTTTTCAAGTTATCGTGTTCACAAAAAAGGGTGACATTCACACAGACGCACACACACACACACACACACATCCCCACATACACATCCCGACAGATGCTTAGAACATTGTATTATATTTTTTAACTAAGGTACTTATGATTAATTGAATTTAAAAAATTTTTAAAATTTTACCATTACAGAGCTTTCTGTATGGAGAAACAAATTTAGTAGAATACATTTTACTATTAAGTAGAATGATAATTCAGTTAAGATAATTATTCATTTTACTTGAGTATTGCATATTTTACGTGTATTAAATAGCAAAGGTATTGCTGAAAAGATCTAGATATTTAAAGCTGTTATTTAAAGTATTAGTAAAAACAAATCAATTGAAATAATTATCGCTGATCGACAAACTTAGAAATTAGTTTTTTACTTCTGTAGAATTTATTAAAAAATCAAGATATTACGATATAATTCCAAAAGTTGCCACTACCATGCGCATTACCAATGGAGGTTAACTGATGTTATATGAGGGAATCTAAAGTAATAATTGAATATGAAAATGTAAAATCATTCAAAAATTTATAACAGGTTTTTTATAATCTAACAAAAATCTACTTATAAAATGGAAATTCTTACCGATAAAAATTACTAACGCAGTGAACTTAAAAGTTTCTCATAGTTTTATTGATATGTCAGTTGTGTAAATGTAAAATGAGTTAATAAACATTTGCAATTACTATCTACATTTGCATTATTAAAATTGATTAGGTCTTTGATTCCAACGAAGTTTATTAAAGGATAGAAATTTTGTGTGTAAAAAAAATTATCCAATTTTTGAAATGATAAAAGGTGAAGAATTTTCTAAAACAACAAAGCAGGGTTCAACTTGTCCAATGCAGAATGAATTAGGCTTTCATTAAAAAAAAGTATACAATGGGTGAAACTTTTATGCCTAAAGTTCACACGAGTAGTTTAACACCCTTATGCATAAATATACAATACACGCTATTTCAAATTTATGACCAGTTAAGTATTATTATACGGCGTTTATAGTAAAAGCGCAAGCGTTCTTTTACATCACTGGGAGCACAAACTAATGACTCGAACATTAGAGATGGAAATTATCCAATAGGAGTTTAGCTTCGTACATAATGAGAGTAAATGGTAGTGAGAATTAATTGCGCGATCGTTCCACGGACATTTCTGGATGGCTAGATTACGATCCTACATTCTTATTTTATTTCTTTTCCCCTTTTCTTGAGAATTACCCATTTGTATAAATTAGCATATTTTCTTTCTCTTATAATAATGCAATTCCTAATTTCGTATTCCCTAACATATGTACAAAAGGAAATTCGAATGCATTTTTGTAAAAGTTTTCTTTATTAAGTTTATAAGCTGTTTAAAAACTATGTCACGCTCTTTTCAACCATTTTTCTACCTCTCCTTTTCTTTGTCACTGATGATATAATTTAAAGATTGAACTACTCAGGGTGACGTTACAAATATGAAGCTTCACCCCTTTTCGGGTCAAAATTTGTTTTCGATTTTCATTAATAAATGCCTAATATAAAACACACAACCTACAAGAATAATGGCATTACCTTCCATTAAAAACAGTTTCATTTTTAATGAAATAAATTCCAAAAACTAATTTTTTGGAACCAATTGAATTTTAAACCAAGCAATATGAATTTTCAATCTAAAAAGACAAATTTTTAACAAAGCAATTTACTTTTCAATCAAAAGATGACTTTTAATCAAATAATTAAATTATCTACAAAATAGTTGAATTTTTAATAAAATACAGTGAAACTCTTCTATAGCGCCGATTTTGGGGCTGGCGGTGGATGGGAACTAACTTCTTGTAGACCGCACTGCTTTTGTTTGTTCGCGCCTGAGCGCTCGCCTGAGTGACAACCGCAGACTACGCGTATCCCGCGCAGCTTCTCTTAAGCCTGGTCTACAATCGCCGCAAATAGCTCGTTGCGGCGCCGCAAGACTCAGCGATGTGATTCGGCATCGTAACGCACGGAATAGCCGTCTACAGTGGTCGCGAGTGGCGCTGTTGCGGCAGCCAATCAGAGCTTACTATCAAATGAACTATTTTCTCGTCGTGCTTTGACAGTGAAATATTTTTCGCTGCTACAATGGATCCCTCTGACTCGCAACTTGCTCTTTTGCAGTTTTTTTCTTTAATTTTAAATGCTTTTAAATGCTTCTCACATAACACACCAAATCAACAAAAAGTCCAGACAAATGCAAAACAAAATCACTCGAACTCAGTGTCGAAGATGCCACAAACGTGTGGTTGTACAAGGTTATGTGATGAAACGCTCTGATTGGTCCAACTTGAACCAACTTTACGCTCTCGGTTACTTGCGGCAGGGAGCTTGCTTGCCATGCCGCAACGGGCTGTTTGCGACGATTGTAGACTAGGCTTTACACCTATCTGCGACGCGGCGTCAATACTCGGAAGGGCTATATAAGGTAGAGCTATTAAAGGATTTCACTGTAGTTGAATTTTCGATCTAAAAGGATGAATTTTTAATCAAACAGTTGAATTAAAAAAAAAAAATAATTATCAACCCAACAGTTACATTTACAGCCAAATAGTTGAACCTCCATGTAAAAGGGCCGAATTTCTAACCATACGAAATAATTAAATTATTAACAAAATAGTTACATTTTCAACCTAAAAAAATTAATTGTTAACCAAATAGTCGATTTTTTAAACAAAAAAGCTTCAACTTTAACCAAAAACACTTACATTTTCAACTGAATTGTTTAATTTTGTAGATCAAAACACGAATTTTTCAGAAAACATTTAACTTTCCAACCTCAAATGACGAATTCTCTATATATAAAAAAACCCTTTCTGATGAGAATGTAAAAACGTGAATGTTCGACTAAACAGTTACATTTTTGACAATATAAATACTTTTTTAACAACAACAAAATAATTCTTCCTGAAGATTTTCAATTTTCAACCAAGTAGTTAAATTTTCAATAAAAAAAGAGTAATTCTCAACCAAAAATATAAAAGTTGATGTTTCATAAAAAAAAATTTTGTATTAACAAAATAAACAGTTGCTTTTGGCCAAAACAGATGAACTTTTAACCAAACTATTACACTTTTACCTAAAAAAGATAAAATTTCTACAATAAGAGATGCATTTACAAAACAAAAATATGACTTTTCAAGAAAAGATTTGAATTTTCAACCATTAAAGATTTTTCAGTTAAAAGAGAAAATAAATGTTTACCAAATTCTTGTATTTTTAAATGAAAAAGTGCGAATTATCTGGATAACAGAATAATTTTCAACTCAAAAATATAAATGTTCGAGCAATCAGTTAATTTTCAAACAGTCAAAACGATCTAATTTTAACCAAAAATTTTTAAACGAAAAAGACGAATTTTCAACCAATCAAATTATTTTTTAACAAAATAACTCAACTATCCAGCGACTGGTTACATTTTCAAAAAAAAGAATAATAATTTTGTAGCAAAAAGGGATTAGTTAAACTTTCAGTTAAGTGAATAAATTTTCTACTAAAAAAAATGTCAACAAAATAGTTTAATCTTTACCCAAATAGTACAAGAATTAATTTAAAGGAAAAATAGTTGTATTTTTTATTGGGCCTTATTAAGTTTTTTCAGACTTGAGCGAAAAAACAAGAAAAAAAGGAAGTTTTGTGAAAAAGAAGAATAAAGGATGATATAAAAATTGAAATTAGAGGGAATACAGAAAAATCTTAATACTATAAAATAAAATGACTGATTTTCATTTTTTCAAGCATTTAAAAAAATTGCTATTCACTTTTATATCTTCCAGCAAATGAAATATGTTTTCCTACAACTGTTAAAATTTATGTTAAGAATTAAATTTAATTAAGTTAAAAATTAAATTTAGTTTTTATTAGAGTATTTTTGATTTTAAGCCTGTATTAATTATTTCTGACTAGCCATGACTGAAGAGATTTTTTGAGGGAAATATAAAATCATAAGGAATAACTTCTACACGAAAAAGTAACAACTCTAAAAATCAAAACAAAAACTTAATATTAAAAAGTTTATTGAAATTTTTCACTCGTAATTTTGAATTTTTTCGGCTTTATTTTTGTTTAAAACGCCTGTAAATCGAACTTTATTATTTCCTTCAGTTTCAAGAAAATCGCTCTTATCGATAATAACTCTGGTATTATTCCTGACCTGAAATCTCGCAGCTGGATCCAGCTGGATCATTGAATTTAAGGATAACAATGCCATCTCTCAGAACTTAGGACTACCAATAAACACACAAATTTTCTGACGAGGATAATATTGAATGAAAATAAGAATACTTTACAGATCGTGCTTATAGGCCATGTTTTAGCTCAGTCACAAACATTTGTCTTCATATATAGCGTTCCATGTTTAGATTGATCCAATTTCTGTAATCCATACGACCAGATAACTTAACAAACACATCAGGACCAGAAGAACCTCTCCAAAGAAAAAGGCCAGCCAGATGATTCTGGACGACTAAAGAATTACCATGATCACCGGAACTATATTTTAAATCATGGCGAGCACAAATATGTTTATCAGTAATATGAAAACTGTTGTTGTAGATAGATTGACATTGCTCCTGACTGATAACGCTCACTAAAACTGATCTCAATATTGAAGGATCTTCCTCTCCAGTTCTGAAATATAATACAACAGGATGTAGTCCAAAAACAATTAATAACAATAATCATCGAATTTATTTCTTCAATTTGTCCACATTTTGTTTCTGCTCGCTTCTTGTGTGTTTTTTTTTCTGGCGTATTTTTCTGTCATATCTTTAGGAAGAACTTATTTCAAATGGGCTAATTACTCACTCAACCTATGGCAGCGTGCATAAATTACGTAAATTTTTTCTTTGAAATTTTGAAACAATTATCATCTTCCCCATCTTAAGTAATTTTCGCCGCCTTAATTTTTTTCGCAAATTTAAACATTATTGTTTTTTATGAATTAGCAAAGTATTTTAACATTCTACCAAGTACCAAGTAACCAAGTTACCATGAAAAATAAAATCTAAAAAAAGTAGTAGTTGAAATTCCAAGAAAAAAATATTTTCATTTTGAATAAAAGGAGATTAATTTTCAACAGGAGTTGTAGTTTCAACCAATGAAGATTTTTCAGTCAAGAAAGATAATAAGTTTCATCTAAAATGTTGATTTTTTTGATGTCGAAAATAATATTTCTATAAAATCAAGTTGTGTTGTTAAATTCTTCAACCAAATAATTGAATTTTCAATCCAGATGTGTTTTCAACGAAGAAGGTTAGTTTTATATCAGGAAAGACAAATTTTTAACAAATTACATCAATTTTCAAATAAATAATTGAATTCTCAAACCAGATGCATTGTCGACGAAGGAGATTAGTTTTCTACCAAGTAAATTTTTTAACAAATTCCATCAATTTCAAACCAAAGACTTAAGTTTTGAAACTAAAAAGATTAGTTATTCACCAAAATAAAATATTTTAATTTACAAATAAAAATATTTCTTTTTTTTCTACAAAACAATACAAGTTTTTATCAAATTGTTGAGTTTTAAGACCAAACATCGAAATTGCTAGTAAGTAGTTGAATTTTCATAAAAAATGTTGAATTTTCAACCAATTAATCAAATTTTTACTTTAAAAAATTAAGCGTTAACAAAAAAACTAATGTTGACCAAAGTAATTTAATTTTCAAACAAAGCGACGAATTTTCTACGAAAATCATGAACCTTCCGAATAAAAATGTTTCGACTTGATTTCGACTTGAATAGCCCCAATTAAGACATGCGGAAGTCGAAAAGGTCGACTTGAGCATGTCTCAGTTTTGAGACGGAGCCAGACTTCAATTTATGTCTTGGAGACAGGTTTCTATATCTTGAAGGCAGAAATTTATCTCTTGAGTCGAATTTTTATGACTCCAACACGTGCGGTTTATAACTTGGAACGTATACCTGCCCTAACTAAACGGGTAATTCTAACAGTCAAAAAAGCTAATCTTTGTTAATGGGTAAACAATCTTGTATATTTTTATACAATATATGTATTGAATCAACTTATTTACGGATTGCTATTTGTATTATACTTGTTTGACGATGATATCGAAAATGTTGTTTTTTTTTACGTATTTCTAACAGCTTAGGAGATCCTTCTAGAAAGTTACCATTTTTATTTTTTTGAAGAAAATTTTTAAGGGTCATACATTTATGAGCCAAAAAAGGCTCGACGATCTCAGCTAAGGCAAGGCTCGTCTTGAGTCAAGCAAACGTCGTCTTAGCCAAGATAAGGCTCGACCTTAAGACAAATAAACGCCGTTTTACCTGCCGTGGCCATAAGAGTAAGACGAAGGCCAATGTCTCGTCTCAGTTTTGAGACCCAGCCAGACATTGATGTCTTGGAGACGAACTCAAGACATAACCAAGTCGAACTCAAGTCGAAGCATTTTTACTCGGGCTTCGACCAAAAACAAATTTGTAATAAAGCAGTTCAACTTTGAACCAAACAGTTTAATTTTGGAACTAAATATAATTTTTTAAATTGTAATATCTGATGTTTCAACAAAATAAAAAACTTCTTTTAAATAAAAACAGTTTTAATTTAATCAACCAAGGCGAATGTTTAACAAAGAACTTGAATCTTCAGCTAACACACATTAGATTAGTAAAATTTCTATAAAGCAATTGATTTTCGGTAAAAAAAATTCGAATTTTCAATATGATACATAAATTTTAAAACAAATAGTTAAAGTTTTAAGCAAGCAGATTAGTTTTTGGACAATGAATACGAACTTTTAAGAAAATACATGCATTTTTAACGAAACTATTAACTATACGAACGCACTTGACTTGAATCTGAATATATATATATTATTTGTTGACATCAAGAGACATCGCCGTGAATTTTTTGCAAATTGTTGCGTGCGAAATTCATAATGAAAAACAGTGCAACATTTATCACATGCAACTTTTGTATTTAAAAAATTCATTAAAAGAGTTGAGGTTTTTGACCATTGATGAGTCCCCCAAAGATACGTATATAATAATTTTGTCAGATTTTCAAACAATGTGGACGATACTTATAAATAAAGATTATTGTCTACAAGAATACATTTTTCAATGTAATATTTTAACCATATGAAATAAAGACAATTATACAGGCAGAACAGAGATATTTTTCTGAAAAATGTTCTTATTTTTTTTGTGAATAAGAATAGTGATTTTGCGCCTGTAAAATGGAACGCGCTAGTAATAAATGTATGCCGGGTTGCAGTCACTCGGTCTAGAACAATGCTCACATAAATCTGCAAGTGCCCTATTTTCGTGGCTTGGAGACATATGATATAATTTAATAATGTAAAGTAATAAAATAATAAAAATAAATATTAACAACATATAGCGATAAGGTTTTGAAAATATGTATATACATACATACATATATATAAATAAAAATTTGTCATAAGGACAACCGCAGGATTTCGCCGGGAGCGGGTGCTAATCTGAAAAATTGCACCCGCTTCTAGCGAAATCGCGGTAAAATTTCTGCCATAACCACGTCTCACAACCGTGAGATAGGTGGTTACAGTCTGTAAAGGAATCAATACGACGACCCAGCAAAAGCCTCGTGGACCCTAAGAACACGGAGCGACCCAAGGACAACCGCCTTCTGCATTTTTCCCGCAATTGTTCTAGCATATTGTTGACATGCAGGGATGCTTTTTAGGCTATTAGCAAGTAAAAGCTTGGCAACTCCAAGAGCCACGATGATAAGGACGATCAGTTTAACAGAATATTCCGGGTACAATCGTTGCAACTCCCTTATAAGGTCTCGATACCTCTCTTTCTTTTCATTCTCCTTGGCT
>NC_046666.1:61789050-61805037 GCF_010883055.1 Belonocnema kinseyi | reverse complement strand
GGCATGCAAAAATGAAACCCTCTGTACCAGACTTCAATCCGGGCGATTTAAGGAAAGCAAACGTTAGTTCACAAGACATTGACTGATCCTTCACATTTCTGTATGTACTTAAATTTGTTTAATTTAGAAGCATACATTTCCCTATTATTTTCCTATTTTCATGAAAAATCACTCTATTTTCCATGTTTTCAGAGAATTTTTTTACGATGTTAATTTTTTCTGGATTGAGGAGGGGGAGTTAAGAAAGAACTTCTTAGGTCCCTTTTTGACAAATGACTCTTCAATTTAAATTTAAATTTACATTTTTGAATAAATAAAACAGCTTAATTTTGAAGGCATTGAAACATTGTATGTTGCATTACAAGGGATGAAACACAGCGATTGCAAAGAGCGGGAAGTTTGCTGCCCGAGCGAAGCGAGGGCTGTCTTCACACGCGTGGCGATCGCTGTGTTACATTCCTACTAATGCATATTATTTTTCATAGCAAATCTATTGAAAATTCGAGGTGAGGTACCTGTAGACCCTACCTACCTTACGTGTCTACTCGAAGGCACTCGAAGGCAAAATGTTTCAACCCTACGTATGCAAACACCGTGTTTCAACCCGCTCTACAGGTATCGAAACTCGAAGTTTCAATAGAGGCGGTATGAAAAAATATTTTTTACTTCAAAAGCATAAACTCGGAAAATATTTGGTTTCATATTTCTTAATTTTTTAGGTTTTAATCTCAAATTTCACAGTACTGTAGTTTCGAATTAAAATATTAAAAATTTTAGGACAATTTTACCATTGACTCTAAAAAATTGAAAAATTTCATAACAAATGCCTTCATATTCAGTTTCAAATTTAATGATTTTAGATTTCAATATTGTGCATGGTTTGGTTTCAAATTTAAATATAAGATTTTTTTGGTTTTCGAAATTCTTTGAAATAGTAGAATATCAAATTTCAAGACTTGATAGTTGCTCCCTTTTCAGTTTGAATGATTTGTAATTAAAAAATTTTAAATTGAATGCCTCCAAAATTAATATAAAAAAATGAAAAATTTAGACAATAATTTCTCAAATTCAAGTTTTAAAATTGAAAATATTTTATAACTAGGCATTGAAAATTGATTTTTCTGAAAGTTCCAGAATATTAAACATTTAAAACTGAATTAAAAAAACGATTTCAAATAGAAAGGCTTCAAAGAATTTAATTAATTAGTTAAATTTTGTGTCCGATTTCAAATGGTGAAACCTTAATCGCTTGAAATTGAAAATGATTTAAATTAAAAAGTTTTCAATTTTGAACGCTTTATGATAGGAATAATATAACATCATTTCGCATGAATTTTAAATGATCCAATTATCAAATTTCTTATCCAAAAACTGTCGTTTTGTTTGGTTTATTTAACGTTTTTATCCGAAATTTATATTCTTACATTCTAGTCATTTATGATTGAGAAAGTATTAGAATTGTCGGAAATTTGACATCACACTTTTTCAACGGATCTCCACGTTTCGAGACCCCCTGAATCCGAAAATCAGGTTTTCACGATGGAGTCTGTCGGTCTGTCTGTCCGTCCGGTCGTTCGTCCGTTAACACGATAACTCTCGAAAAAATGAACGAATCAAATTCATCTTTGGAACATTTTTTTTAGGTCCTAAAAAAACGATGAGTTCGCGAACCAGCCAGTTTTTATAAAATTTCAAAAAGTGAGCGCATTTTGAAAATTTTTGAGACAACTTTTTTCTGAATTTGAAAATTCTATGTACGGATATTTATATTATTAAAAAGAACAAACAATTTATTTCCATACTTGTTTTTTAATAAAAAACTAAGTAACGTATCACGACTAGTAGATCAACACCGTCATTCCATCGACCCAATATTATTACCTCACGCTAGTCAACAAAACAGTTACATCTTCAAGAAATTCGTTACAGTATATTCACATTTTTCACAGGAAACCCGTTTTTTTATACAAAAATAGAAGCAATTAACAAAAATTAGATTTCACAGAAGAATCACAAAATGTTAGAGAATTTAAGTTATATTGAAATTTCACAATGAAAATCGGTATTTGTAGTTTTAAAAAAAAACTAGCTTTTAAAGAAGATTAAAATTTGTTGTATAATTGTAAATTAGGCTAGCGGATTTCATTGGAAGTATGGATACGGATGCTTGCGTTTTTTTACAGTTCTAAAAAATATTTTTAATTTTGAAACAATATCAGATTACATTAACATTTTTGACCGGAAATCATTTATTTTTCACAAAAAAGAGATTTAAAAGAAGATTTACAATCTTATACTATTTTTTGTTATGCTATGTTAGTGTTTTTTCATCCAAGGTACTACTGTTAAAAGTAATAATTACATTTCAAAGAAAATTTACAATATTTGAAGAACAATAGGGCTTACAATATGGAACAACATTAGTTTAGGGTAATATTATCTTTATATTTTCATTTAAAAATTGCATGAGTACACAAAACATTTTTTAAAGATAAATTTGTGTTTCGAAGGTTGTAAAAAATGTTGGCTCCGAACTATTGAGTAAAAAACGAAAAAAATGACGTTATTTAGTTCAAAGCTCGAAAACCTGTATTATTACTTAATCCCAAGGCTAGAAATACAATTTTCGGAAAGAAGTACAAATTTTTAAATTTTCAATAGTCTTGTTTATACAAGAAAGAGTTGCTTTGCTATCATTGAATCTGAATGAAAATTATTCTTTGCAAGAAATAAAATTTTAAATAATTTTTTAACGATAACATAGTAGGGCAATTCCAAAATAACAAGCTTGAAGCAAAACGCTGCATACAGCTAGATTGTTTAATTTCCATTGCCTTTTCAACTCTGGGATCAAGAGAAAGTGCAGGTTTCCGAGCTTTAAACTAAGCGCCGTTTTTCTTCGTATTACATTCTATAGCTCAAAGTCAAATTTTATTACATTAATTAGCAAAAGACCCATGGATTTAGAAACCTTACAGATCTATGTAGTATTAATAAGAATCTTCCGAGATTTTTTGTAGTGTAATTTTTTATAAATTTGGATCACGATAACATTTATTTATTTTAAAGGAATCTGTTATATCATCAATGGAGTGGAGATGACATAGGATCTTTTTTCGGGAAATAATTTTAATTTGAAAATATTAATTTATGTACTAGATCTGTCCGCAAAGTATCCAATCTTGTACTCAAACTTTGTACCTAGATGTTTTTTTTCAAACAGATATTTATTATTTTTGTGCACTTCTGTGAGGCCTCCTACTACGTGACACGAACTTGCGAATCTGCATTCGACTAGTATACGCAGTTGCATAAAGTTCTAAGTACGCACGCGTTGCATTTTATGACGACGGAATGCACCGAGTAAAGTGTGCGCACTATATTTCGGCAAAAACTTGGCCATTTATGTTCGGAAACCAACGTTATGATTCGAAAAGTATCTTTTGCTAAGTCTATGCAATATACTTGAATTAAAGAAAGGCTTAAGTAATTTAAAAGTGGTCGTACTTCCGTGGAAAGTGATCATCGCTCTGGTAGGCCCGCAACGGCTGAAAAACCTCTATACGTGAAACACGTGTGGGTGCCATTTAATTGAAATCGTTTTTAAGGTGTAAGAGATATAGAGAAAGACCTTGGAATTTCAAAAACTATTTTTTCGGAAATTTTGAGCCAATAGGCGTTATTAATTTAAGTCGCCCAGGTAAGTTAGTAAGAAATAGTAATAATAAAAAGTTCGGAAGAGATTACATGATTCACTAAGAAGGAAGCGACCTGATTTGTTCACCACGACAACGTGTCTGCCCATTCATCGCAGCTTATTCAACACACGGCTTTACACAACTTCGGTATCCTCCATGTATTGCTGATTTGACTCACTGTTATTTATTATTCTTTCCCAACTTGAAGTGTCCCATAAAAGGGAAACGATTTCAAAACGTAGAGGAAATAAAACAGAACGCGGCAAAGCACCTGTTACCTAGTTCGAAACGTGACTTCAAGAAGTGCTTCCAAAAGTGGAAAAATCGCTGAAAGAAGATTAGGGCTTCCAAAGGAAAGAACTACAAGGGCAGATTACACAGCCACACAAAAAAAAAGTGTGCGGATCTGGTAATAAGACACACGTATTCCTATGGATTTTGGGGCGCAGAATTCAAATTCGATATCAAAAATCACCCATGACGTCATGGTTGAGCCATAACCTTAAAAAATGACGAAAAATCATGCACTGAGGCAAATAAATTTCAAAATAATGCCAGTGATGCAAATTTTCACTTAAAAAACATGTCGACAAATGTGAAGGATCAACCCTTGCCTGATATCAACTTATTTAACATAACTTTACCCAACAGAACCTGACCTCACCTAACCTGAATTAACAGAAATTTATTGAACTACACGTAAACCTCTGGAAGCATATTTTCCCAGTAGCAAATGTGAGCTAAATCGAATAGGTCAACTCGAGCCTAACCTAGAAATAAATCTAACCTAGCCTAACCTAACCTCATGAGACACAATTAAACTGATTGTGTTGTCCCGTTGTGTTTGCGGTACCGTTTGAATCAGATTGGGCTTAACCTGCAAAGAGGTCAAACCTATCCCAACCTAAAAAACTTGACCTAACCTAACTTAACTTCACGTAACACAATTAAACTCATTGTGTTGTCCCGTTGTGTTTGCGGTACCGTTTCATTCAGCTTCGGCTTAACCTACATAGAGGTTTAACCTATCCTAACCTAACAAAACCTGATCTAACCCAACCTAGCCGAATTAAATTCAACCACACGTGTAGCCATGTAAGCGTACGGTTCTCAGTCTTAAATGTGTGCTATATTTAATAGGTTAACTCGATCTTAACCTATAAATGAATCTAACTTAACAGAACCTAACGAAATTTTGCTTAACGCAACACAGCTTAACTTAAGTGTTCCCGTTGTAACACAATAAAATTCATTTCATTGTACTACAGGTGCTTAAAAATTTAGACGCACATTACACATTTGAAGAAACTTAGAACTACAAGTAGAATTGACCCCATTTCAATTAAGCTGACAATGTTTGTATCAATTGAAATGTAGAACTGTAACTTAAACATGCAAATGAATAAGAGTTTTATTCAAAAATTTTTTCTCTCTGCTTTTCTTAGACACAGGCGAATAATGCTAGCACCAAACGGTTACGAAACTCCAGACATTCACTGCTATTAATGTCAAAATATTAAAGTATGCAAGAATAGGCTTGCCAGCGTAATCGGTTAGGTTAGGTCAGGTTTTGTTAGGTTAGGATAGGTTAAACCTCTATGTAGGTTAAGCCGGAGCTGAATGAAATGGTACCGCAAACACAACAGGACAACACAATCAGTTTAATTGTTTCGTGAGGTTAGGTTAGGTTAGATGTATTTCTAGGTTAGGCTCGAGTTGACCCATTCGATGTAGCACACATTTGCTACTGGAAAAATATGCTTCCAGAGCTTTACGTGTAGTTCAATAAATTTCTGTTAATTCAGGTTAGGTGAGGTTAGGTTCTGTTGGGCAAAGTTATGTTAAATAAGTTGACATCAGGCAAGGGTTGATCCTTCACAGTTGTCGACATGTTTTTGAAGTGAAAATTTGCATCACTGGCATTATTTTGAAATTTATTTGCCTCAGTGCATGATTTTTCGTCATTTTTTGAGGTTATGACTGAACCATGACGTGATGTGTGATTTTTGATACCGAATTTAAATTCAGCGCTCCAAAATCCATAGGAGTACGTGTGCCTTGTTACCAGATCTGCACACTTTTTTTGTGTGGCTGTGTTATTTCCGGGCAGGGCTCGTAAATTGTTTGGTTTCTCAGTGCTAAAATGAACATTTTAATTTTTAATAATGCTTACCTTACCATTCCCCATCCACTAAGAGTAGCAGGGGTTCTTGCTGGCACTCTTCCTCGATCAATTTTGATTGGTCGATTAGGTGAATTAATAAAGTTAAATGCTTCCTCAATTATAATCAAAGCAAGATTGTTGTTATGAAAATCAGAATGAAACTCTGGTTGTATTATTATCTCTATTATAGTGTGGTGTATTCCTTTTTCTAGATCACTTGAAGCTGACAGAATGCTGTACGTGTTGAAGTGTTCCTCAACGCATAAAGCAACAGTTAGTACAACTTTGGGGGCCAATATGACACCAGTACAATGTCGAACAAAATTGTGTAGGACGTTGACAAGGTGTGGAACTTGCCGAATTGAGGTTGGTTCGACTGGACGATACTTATGTTTTCTTAGAGGCGATACGGGTTGTGTATTGCCAACAGAAAATGCCGATGATTCTTCTAGAAGTATCATTCAAAGTTATCAATCAGTACTATTATTCTCATATATTTTTTTGTAATTACACTCATAAGCGGTGGCCATAACAGTGGTTTCCGGAAAAATAAATCGCAGTCTTTTCAAATTGATCAATATTAAAACGTATCTCTGAGAGTGTGAAATTAACATGGAAAAGCTCAGTTTCCGGAAAAATGGGAGAACAAACTACTTGTCATTAAATTTTCATGAATTGATTTTTAGTTAATAAAAATAAGAAAGAGTTTCCACATCATACAGTTTAAGATGACGCCCCAACCACTCAGAGTTGTGCCCGGAAAATGCAAAATAGCTATTTTAAATCAAATTCATACCATAGGCAGTGTTTTTTAGGATTTCTTTAACATGAATTTTTTATATTCGCAAGTTTGCAGGTATTTTTTCAAAATAAATTTCAAATTATTAAAATCATTATTATTTGGTGTTTGCTTAAATTTTTGGTTTCTTGGCAAATCATGAAAAGTTTGTATGTTCTGCAATTAATGGCACATTTAATAAATATTAGGAGGAGTATTTTTGTAGAACATTTTACAAATATTTAAACAATTTCTATTTGTTAATCTTGTTCCTCTAATCTTAGATGATGAAAAGTTAGGACATTCATGAACTAATTACATACATTATTTTTCTGCCTGCCATTATTAAGATATTGTTTCTTTCGGAAGTTTAACTTTAATTGCTCAAATAATTATTATTTGCTTAAATACTTTGTTTTAATATATGGTAAATTGTTTTTTTTTTTCGTAAAAATTAAATTCGTCCTTTTTTCTCGTGAGATTAATGAGGCAGTTAGTTTATGTATGTATAATATAATAAAAAAATTGTTCAATCAGCAAAAAATAATTATTTGAACGAGTGAATTTAAACAACAAACATTACTCCTATCATTCATTAAGTGTTTTTTATTATTTCCAGAATATGCGGAATTTTCATAATTTAGAATGAAATCAAAAATAAAACAAATATAAATGGTTTCAACAGTTGAATTGTGCAATTAACGGATAATGTTATTCTCGAAATTCACCTACTGTTATTAATCCTAAAAATATTAACTTATCATGATTTACATAAAAATGGAAAAATAATAATTAGTACAAAAATACTTGCAAAAATCTTAGTTGAAGGAAAGAAAATTCATCTTTAGAGAATTACAAAAAATCCCGCCCTTATCATAAATTTTATATGAAACTGCTATTTTTCATTTTTCCGGGGTTGTTTCCGGGAACAACATAAAGAGGTTAGAGTGGCACTTACTAACAAGTAGTTGTTTTACCCATTTTTCTGAAATTTGAGATTTTCCCATTTAAAATCTCATGCTAACTTCAAATGCCTGGGGCTACGTTTAATATTGACGAATTCGAAAAAATTGTACGACTTCTTTTTCCCAGAAAAAAGGCATTTGCCCTCTAAGGCTAAAGTAAAAAAACAAACAAATGTTGCCATGCAATTTTGTACTATCCTGGTGGCCACTTGACAAGAAAATTGGGAAAAGATCGATTGAGCAAATTAATTTCAAATCATATAAGTACTTCCAGTTCAAATTACAAATTCATTTCCACTTAATTATGTTTTTTTCAAAGGATTTTTTAGAAAAAATTTGTTTTCGCTTAGTTACGAGTATTTAAAATTTAAGGTTGGTTTAAAAAAAAAGACCAATTCTTTCTTTAACTCTATAACTTTCTACTTTATTTTATTGAAGTATTTGAATTTTCTTTCTAGATTTTGGTGAGATTTCTCGTCCTCTTGAAATTCGTCGCACCTCTCAAAAGCACTTCGCCGAATGTCACCTGTATTGATTTCTTTATTTTGAACCCCAAACCACTTCCAGCATCCCCAAAAACCACCGTCGAGACGAGAATGAAGTATATTGTTTTACATTAGGTTTGAAAATTACATTTTTCTCAGAAAAAAGACCTTTTACATCGCTCCACTGGAAACCGAATCACAGACTGCCGGCTTGCCGGTCGGGTGCTTTTCCCTTTAGCTACTAGAGAGATCGAAAGAGGACTCTTTTTTCAGAAACACACATACTATTTTGCAAGGTATTACGTATTAATACAATAACCTTTTAATATAATGATTGTGTATTAAATTTAATATAATACCCTTAAGATATTAGAGAGATCAAAAGAGGAATCTTTTTTCAGAAACACACTCCCTATTCGGCAAGGTGTTACGAATTAATATAAGTCAATTTTACAAGGAATCTGTATTATCATCAGAGAGATGGTAACCACCGATCAGCTGAGACATTCTTTCAACAAACCGTGAAAATAGAAATCAACACTATCTATCTATGTTAACACTTTAAACAATAGAAATTCTTAACGTCTTTTCAGACTAGAAAAGCTATGAATTAAAAATTTTTTAAACTGAATTTTTTCTGAAAAAAATATTCTCCATCGCTTCGCTGGAAACCGAACCGCAGAACGATAAAAATTCCCGTTATTTGAAGAGTCTACTTAGATTGATAGTGTTTATTTCTATTTTCTCGGTAGTTGAAGAGATATTTCCACTGATCGGTGGTTACCATCTCTCTGATGATAATACAGATTCTTTGTAAAATTTGCTTGTAATAATACGTTACAGCTTGCAAAAGAATGCGTGTGTTTCTGAAAAAGATTCTTCTTTCTATCTCTCTAATAACTTAAGAGAAAAGCACCCGATTGGCAACTGGAAGTTCTGTGGTACGATTCCTAGCGGAGTGATGGAGAAGATCTTTTATCAAAAAAAATTTCATAAAAAAATTTGTTTATTCATAGCTCCATCCAATCTGAAAAGACGTTAAGAATTTCTGTTATTTGAAGAGTTAACTTGGATCGATAGTGTTGATTTCTATTTCCAAGGTGGGTGAATACGTGTCTTTACTGATCGGTAATTATCATCTCTCTGATGATAATACAGAGCCCTTGTAAAACTGATTTATATTTTTTGTTAATACAAAATTTGCAAACTTTTTTAAAATTAAAGAAGCTACTGATATTTGTTGAAAAATTGGCAAAAAGTACACTTTTCTTTATTCTTCTAGTCAAGCAAGTGCATTTTAGCAGTGAAAAATTATTTTAACAACTAAGATGTAAATATCGAATATTTCATTAAAAGAAATATCTGAACAAATGGAAATTGTTTTAAACATTATAGATAAGTGATAGAAATACCGCACATTCCAGAATTCTGTCATGGTTGTTGACAAAAGTGTACAAAAAAACTACTTTTTTCTATCTTATTCCAGTCAATAGTTACATTTAAACAAAAAAAGTTCTTCGAACAATTAAAAACAAATTGAATCCACCGTTCTGACATTTTTATCGTCTTATTAGTTTCTCTCGTTATCAGGCTACGTATCATTTGTGATAAAATGTGAAAAAATTATTTTTGCAATAAATAAAAAAGCCTAATCAAATAATAATTAATAAAAAAAGTATGAAATTTTTTAGTTTACCTTTAAACATAATCTGGAAAAAATATACAACATGCACGACTAATACACCACAATATACTACCTTGATCAAAAAGTTCCCGGAATTTATTTTTGAAATTAAAAATATAAGTTTATTCTTAAATATTGATGTGGTCCCCATCAAAGTAATTCCCATCGACTGCCACGCACTCAGACTGCCAGCGCTTGATCCAGCTATCAGAACATTTTTGATACTCAATTTTCGGTATGCCCATCAGTGCCGTTTTCGATTTTTGTATTATCTCCGACCGGCTGCTAAAACGCGTTCCGCGTAGTGGTTTTTTCAATCGATCGAACAAAAAAAAGTCACGGGGAGCTAAATCTGGCGAATTTGATGGCTGCAGAATTGTATTAATTGAGTTTTTGGTGAGAAACTCACGGATAATGATGGCATTGTGCGACAACACACACGTTGTTTCAAAATTAAATCCATTGCAAAAATCGAAATTCGCAACAAAAAAAACAGATGCACTCAAAATTGCGTTACATTTACAAATGCCAAGCTAGAACGCTGAAATTCGCAGGGCATATTGCGGTGATGATTCCGGCAACTTTTTGATCAAGGTGGTACTTGATCCTCGTTTAGATGGTGGTTTTTGGGATATGATAGAAGGGGGCGGCGATGATAAAAATAAAAAAGTAACCCATACTTCACATGCAAGGAAGTGATTTCTAAAGGTCCCTTGATTTGCTATCATTTTATTAAAAATTGCGCCGCCCTGTCTCATATTTGTAGACATGATGATTTTCTTTTGACATTCTTAGAAGGGCTTCCAATAACCACGTGTCACATTTTCCGGAGATCCCATCGACAATGTGACCCGTTTTCCGACTTTTCATGTGGTTTTTCGCCATTGCGTGGCACTAGATTGAAGACCCCCCAGCTGCCGAACAAATCACGTGGTATATGGAATGCCCCTTATGGAGAAATAGAGGGGCTGGGCGGCACCATTTAATATTATCCAATTGAAAAACAAATTGGATTTTTTCTCTGGGAACCTCACAAAATATAAAAAAAGTACAAAATTTGTGTTGGTCGATTATCGCTGAAACCAGCTTTAACTATAATTGCCTCATATTAAACAATGCAAATATTGAAAGTCATTCAATTATTTTTTAGTTTTTACATGGATCTGATATTCAAACAATTTCAAGTTCAAAATGAACCCTCTTTCCTGAAAAACAACTCGCCGGGGTATTTTTGAAATTGGAATTTCGAAAAAAGCAGAACAGCCCTTTTCATGTGATCAAACACATATAATTTTTAAGGATATAATTTCACTTACCATTACTCTCTTCGGATAAAGTCTCCACTGCTTGAGACAAAATGGCACAAAGAATGAAGAGATTCAAGTACGTTCGATTCCCCATTTGTCAGATAAATTGTAAATACGAGAAAACAGATTGCTAAAATAATGCAAAATGTGAAACAAAACAAAAAACGTTTTTTGTCTGAATATGAAGCCTGTGCTTGTGGAACTATAGCCACATGGCAATATAATAAATGCCGCCTTTTATCGTGCAACTTTAATTTATAGCAATTTCAGTAAATAGATTGAATCACGTGATGTAATTAGACATATAATTTGTATTTGCAGAAGCCTATAAATTATTTCACTAGACATCACCCTCAATACTATGGAAATTTTTTGGTATCGAATCAGAATTAATAAAAAAAATATTTAAAAATATAGAATTAAATATATTCTAAATAATTAAAAATATAGCGATTTATTGCTATTAAAGAATCGAAAATTCTTCAGAAAATTTGGGAATTTAGAAATGTTTAAAGTTTTTAAAAAGTTATAAAACATGATTTAAAAAAAGAATTGTTTTTGTTGCAGTGGTATTCAATTGATACGAAAATGTTTTTTTTTTTTTAATTGTCTAATATAATTATTTAACATACACAGTTGTTTATACTGGCATCTTTAAAATATTATATAATTTTCTAAACAAAAAGGCAAAAAAACTTTACTTAGAAATAGTATTATCTCTAAACAAATCTTCATTTTGCGGTTCGAAAAATAAATATTTTTTAGATCATTCGAAACATATTAATTAAGATAATGTTATATAAATAAGAAAAGTGATGAAAAATGTAGCAATCATGAATAATTATCGAAGTAGTAAGTAGGCTCTGTAATATCTTATACCAACATAGTGCGCAGATACTAATACAATTTGCTGTTCTAAAGTTAAGAAATAGAATTATCTACACTGTTCATCTAATCTAATAACTCTACTAGTGATATAGAACTCAGTTGAATCATACTATGATCAATTGACTTTAGTCAAATCAACTTGTTTTTTTTTTTATTATTATTTCGTTAATGAAAAGCTTACATATAACGATTTAATTAACTGAGCATCTATTTAATAATTCGATCAGTAAAATCTTCATTTATTTAGATTTTAAAAGCCCCAAGCAGTCATTCGAGAAAATAGAAACTTACTGATATAAAAATTATGATAAAAGGAAATGATGGCAAATTGTTTCGGGAAAAATAAAGTTTGCCGAAGAATACTAATTCGAAAAATTAAAAATAGGGTAAATATTAATTTGGAGACATAATATAACTAACAGTTTGATTCGAAATAATAAAACGAAGTCAAACGGTAATTCGGAAACATAAAAATCAGGACAAATTTATATTTGACCTAAATTTGATTAAAACGAAATCGATTTCTGAACATATTTTTTCAATTAAAAATTAGATGATAAATACATACATATTTTTTAAGAACTTTATATTTTACTAAGAAAAAGTGTCCGTTTTTGAAGATTTAAACCTTGTTGGTCAAAAACTATTACTTTATCTTCTTTATTACTTAATTATGGAACATAGGTATTCGTGATCAAAAATGCATACTTCATGAATAGATTTCATTGAAACAAGAATTTTTACAACAAATAATGTCGATTTGCTGTCTAAAATTTAACTGAATTGACTAACAATAAATAATTGCCTCTACCTCAGTGTAGAGTTAATAATAAAGTAATTTTCACAGAAATAAAAGTCACGCGAACCATTTGATACTGAAAATAAAAGTGGAATATATTTATCTTGATTCAATTGACATTTCGGCAACTAAATATCTATCGTACACTTTCCGTAGAGATCCTCAAGGGAGAGTTGAAACACGGGATACTCAAAATCTGATTGGCCCCGCTGTGCCGGAAGTAGTTAAACTTCTATGAGTTTTGATTTACATGAGTTGGCGCTATCTTCAAATCACAATTTTATTTTTAAGAGGATTTAATACAGAATAGAGACAATACTCAAACAAGAACATTATTAATTGTTAGGAAGGTTAGATATTAAGGTTAGGGGAAAATAATATTCACTTTGAAACACATATACTTAAAAATTTTCATAAACAAAAGAATTAAGAAAAAACAAAACTGTTCAAACTTTACGCGCCACATGAAAATATCAAAGTTCCGGTACAGCGGCGATTATTGGAGGGGGAAACGTGTCTCAACTCTCCCTAGGCTAGAGGATCTCTAACTTTCCATAGCGAGCCTTAAAATACATTACACAATTGTAAATCACTTCACACTGAATGGATCAATTGACAACAAATAGTCTTGAAACTAACATTATTTGATTATTTATAAACAGCAATATCCATTCCAAAGTTTCATTTGAAAAAGATTTAAATTAAAGTAAAAGTAAACGATTTACATTAAACATTGCTTATTGTACATATGGATCATTCCGAAAAAATGTCAACCTTAAGGTATTTTCAGGTAAATTATTTTCGAAATGTAATAATTTGTGTACGGAACATGAACAAAATGTATGAAAAATGATTTTTAATGATTCCAGACATTAAACAATACACATTAAAATATTGGATATGTTGAAATGATAGGCACTCTTTTCACCACCAAAATAAGTATTAAAAGTAAAAATCGTCTTGAATAATATGAATATTATTCTTGAATAAATAATTAAATCTTTTTCAAAAATCCAGTAAAATTCCGCAGTTGCTCAATCATTCAGGCGAAATTTAATTCTCTTTTAGATTTTCTAGCTCCAAACTTACCTCTAATTGCTTTTTCACGTGTTCTTACGTATTCATGCTCTTATGGTAGTGATTATAATTCTTGAACAATTTTTTTACAACTGATAAAGTTCATGGTTTTTAATTAAAATTGAAGAAACATGGTCTTATCAAAAGGTGAGTGCGATCTTTACTACTGTAAATATATACCAAAAACAGTAAATAATCATTTTCTCCATTCATTAAATGTAATGTCTGAATTTTAATTTTAACTTCGAATTTAAAAATACGTAAACTTTTATTTTTGACATTGTCTGCACCATGTAAAACATGAAAATCTACGTCTTTTTAATATCAGAACCAAATCGTCGCATAATATCATTCACGCCCAACGATTTCTGCTACCTACTTTGCTCTATTTATTGACATTTCCTCTCAAACAAAAAAAATAGTACATTCCTTATTATAAATTATATGCCTTTATTTATTTATTTTTTATAAGCAAAATAATTTAATGAAACTGACAGATGCTGCATTTCCTATCTTTGATTTTATTCAGGCACTGATTTCTTCGTTGGATTATGTAACATTAATAAATAAAAACTACCCAAATCTAAGAGATAAGAATAATAATTGTTCTCAATCTTTATATATAATTCTTAAACATAAGTTTACTTATTTCAAGTTTCAAAACAGACCATTTTTGTGCGCAAAATAATTTCTTTTGCTCTCAAAGAATATTATATATAGACAAAAGAAATTGACATTCAACAACACTTTTAATTATTATCAACAAGTTTACAACCAAAAATGGAATAGTTAAATTGTCGGATAAAAAATTCAATTTTCAACTAAATAGTTCATTTTTTAACCAAAAAATGAACTTAAAAACATAAAGAATAATGTTCTTCCAAAAAAGACGAAAGTTCAACAAAATACATGAATTTTCCACCACATAGTTGAATTTTCAACTAAAAAAGATAATGTTTCACAAGAAAAGGAAATCGTTACATTTCCAGTAAAAATATGATTAATAATCATATTTTTGTCAAATTTGACTGCTTTTTATTTTTCATTCAAATTAAACGTGGCAATTTTATTCTTCGATCGACACTTTTCAGATGACCCAAAGTTTAATTTTAATTTTTTTTAAATGTTCATATTATATAAAAAAGTATCTATATATTTTATGGATTATGGGTTCTAAAAAATGTTACCCAGGTAGTGTTGCATTCGGCCAAGAGCATACAAAAATGTATTACATTTTTTATTATTTGAAAAGTGTCAAATTGGTCACTTTTTTATCTTACTCATATTAAAGTGACGGTGGAAAATTTTCTTAAATTTTGCATTTTTCCAATAATTGGGAATTTAATTTGAAATTTTTGTATATTACCTGTGTAATATGTTTTTAAATCTTCCCTCTGAAAATGATAAACTGTTTTAATTTTATATTAAAATTAGCAGTAAGTGTTAACAGGCGTGATACACGGGCAGCTATTGTAAAATTGGACACTTTTGACAAGGTAGATAGAAGTAAACTTTGGGAAGTCCTGAAAGAGTATGGAGTCAATGGATGGATCCTACAAGCTATAAAAACAATATATACAGATAGCAAAGTGAGTGTAAGAGTGAATGGGAAACTGAGTGACTGTTTCGATATTATTCAAGGAGTTAGACAAGGATGCGTTATGTCTTCATGGTTATTTATATTATTTATGGACAAGTGTTTAAGAATGGCTCTCTTCGACGAAGAGGGTGTGGATCTCGAAACAGTAAGGGTACGTGGGTTAGCGTTCGCAGATGATAAGGTTGTTATGGCAGAGTCTATCGAAGACTTACAAAGAATGTTGAATAAACTAGATGCAAGCATGAAGAGCATGAGCCTCAAAATTAACGCAAATAAAACAAAAACTATGGTGTTCGAAGGAAAGAGTGAGAAAACAATATGCAATATTCTATTAAATGATGAGAGAATTGAACAAGTTGATAAGTTCGTATACCTTGGAAGCTTATTTACTAGGGACGGGAAGATAGATGAGGAATTAGATAGACGAATCAATGAAGGTGAGAAGGTTATTGGTAGAGCAGGTTTCCTTATCAGAAGTAAAAATATATCAAATAAAGCTAAAATGGCAATACATAATTCTATATTTGTACCGACTGTACTAT
>NC_046666.1:61784674-61788950 GCF_010883055.1 Belonocnema kinseyi | reverse complement strand
CTGCTTATACTGAAGTTTGAGTTGAAAAAATTAATTTTTAAACACAAATAAATAAATGCGATTTCATCAACAAAAGAAATGAATTTTTATCTAAAACAAATTAATTTGTAAAGAAGAATAATTCGCCAACAAAGAAGATAAATTTATAACTAAAAAGAAAACTTTTCGAGAAAATAAATTGTCAACAAAATTGTTCAATTTTCATGTATAGAAACGAATTTTAAACTAAGAAAAATTATCCGATCAAGAATGAACTAGTTAAATTTTCAGAAAAAAATGGAATTTTCAACGAAAGAAATTAATTTTCAACTAAAATTATAATGTTTCAATGAAAAATTGAATAGATAAATTTTCAGTTGAAAAATAATTATCGACCCCAAAAAATCAAAGTTTCAACAAAATATTTAAATTCCTAAGTAAAAAATTAAATTTGCAAACAAATATTTTAATTTTCAAACCAATAACTTTCTACCGAAAACAGAATTTCAAAATTTTCAAAATCAATTTTAAAACAACGAAAATGTTTGTTAACAAAATAGATAAATTTTCAACGAAAAACTGTTACATTACAGTTGAAAAAATCAATTTACAACCAACAATTTTTCAGCAAAATAATTTAATTTCCAAAAAAATATATGAACTTTTAACCATTTTATACCAAAATAAAAGAAGTTTCAACAAAAAATGCATATTCTTGATAAAAATAGATTAATTTTTAAACAAGAAGAATAATTTTCTACCAAAAAGAAGAGTTTTTTACTGAGAAAGGTCAATTTCCTACCAAAAAAAATTCCACCAAAAATGGTATAATTAAATGTTTAGTATAAGAAAATGTTTTTTCTACAACAACAAAATCGAATTTTCAACAAAACACTTCAATTATCAACCAACATAGTTATTTTTAAACATTTTTATTTTAAAATAGGTTCATTTTCGATGGGAGAAATAAATTTTTAACTGAAAATTGTTTTTTAAAAAACACACAATCGAAGTTACAACAGAATAGTTCAATTTTTAAACATATAGTTAGATTTTCATTAAAAAAATTATTTTTCAACCAAAAATGGAATGGAATGAATTCTGAGAAAAAATTTTTAAAAAATATCATAATTTTTCGCAAATTATTTCGTAATTTTTCCATATTATATAATTTTAGAAAAAATAAGAAATTTAATTCTTATTAAGTCTTCTTACGCAATTTTATCGCACCATTTTTTGTTATGTTTATGTTGGTCTGTAAAATTTGCTTTCAAATTTAAGTAAGTTTACGAGATATTCATGAATTTTTAAACGATTAAAAAATAATTAAAACTTGCAAAAAATCAGGAAAAATTTGAATAATTCTTAAAAATTAGAAGATTAGAATGTCTGAAAATATTAGAAAAAAGAATTATTTTTCTAATAATCGTTTGAAAATTTTTAATACTTTTTATTTACAAAAATGTACTTTACAAAAAAATTCAAAAAGATTTGAAACACATCAAACAATTTCCTAAAATTTAAAATAAGAGTGTAAAAGATTTTAAAGCAAAATGTTTCAATTTGAATTTGAATTTAGAAGATTATATAGGTCAGGTTTTTGACATCTTGAATGCTTTTTTAAAATTTTCAGAAAAATGTAAGTTCAAATATTTTTTTGGAATTTATTTTTTTCTAAAAGCATTAGAAATATTTAAAAACTTGAAAACATTTCTCAAAATTGATCAATTATTCGTTGATATCTTCCAAACTTCTAAATGTCCTAAACATCTTTTAAAAATACTCGAATTTTCCTAACATTTTTTTAAATACAATAAAAAAATTTAAAGTCCTCTAGGTTCTTTTTTTGATACATCTCTTTTCATGCTATTTTAGGCTATAATCACAATTTTGAGGATTTTAAGAGAAAAAGCCAAAAAGTTATTAATTTGACATGATTCAAAAGACTAATCATTTGAAAAAAATGTTATACAATTTTCCTTTGAATATGATGTGGAAAGGAATTTCATTAAAAAATGTGTGCGATTTTCTGAACAGAAAACTGCGTGAATTTCTGAACTTTCTTCTTTTTATTTTTTAAGTGTATTTTAATCTGCTTTACGTTTAGTGAAAAATCATATGCCGAAAAACGATAAGAGCAATATCTATTTCTTCAATTTCAACTATAATTTTAAAGGCGATTCTTCATAGTATTTTACTAACTAATGGAGATATTTTTATAATTTTATTCCTGACATCTATTCCCTAAGGTCAAACATGGTACACAAATATCGTAGAATTTAAAAAACACCAACTATTTACAGGAATTTTTTCAATAAAAATCAATATGTATCATATTCAAAGAAATTTTGGCAATATTTCTAAAAGTATTATAATTTTTAATTAAAAAAAAATTAATGTATAAAGAGTACAGTTTTTATTTGAAATTTCACGACGGTTTTTTGTACCTTGGTTGACCCTCGGCCAGAATCAAGAAAAAATAATATAAAAATATGTTCATTAGTTATTAAAATTCTACAAACACCTTAACATTTTTTTTCTCTTTTTATAATCATAAAATATTTCTTCATAAAATAAATTTTGTTGCATTTATTTTACAATTATTTACAATCAATTTCAAATTACAATTATTTTACAATTAAAATAAAGTTATAAAAGCTAAATTCTGTAATTCTGAGATAAGTATTTTAAGGCATTAAAAATTTTGTAAAGATTTCACATACAGTAAAATAAGTATTATCAGTTTGTTTATAAATTTATATGTAAATAATTATTATAAGATTCTTAAGAAAATTAAAAAAAGATTTTCGAATATATCAGATGTGCCAGAAAAGATCCTAGGAGATTTCAAAGATATTCTATTTTTATTCTATAGGATTTTAAAAATATTCTGAAAATTTCTTATTTCTTTAAAACGTTTTGAATTCTTCAAGATATTGGTAACTCTCTCCAGTTTTTATCAAGAATTAGAAAAATCATTCAGAATGTAGAAAAAAATCTTCTTATAATCTTTCCTAGATTCACTTGATTATTTACCTTTTTTTTACTTTTTAATCTTATCAAATTGAAGCATTTTGCTTGAAAATCTTCTACACTCTTCTTTTAAATTTTAGGAAATCGTTTGATGTGTTTAAAAATCTTCTTGAATTTTTTTAAAAGTACCTACATTTTAAAAAATAAAAAATCATTAAAAACTTTCACATGATTATTAGAAAAATAATTCTGTTTTTTTAATCTTGCCAGACCTTTCAATCTCTAATCTTTAAAAATTATTCAAATTTTTCCTGGTATTTTTTTCATTCTGCAAAATTAAAAAAAAATGCCTTTTAAAATCTTTCAGATGTTTTGAGAATATTTAAAATCTTTTGCAATGTTTCGAAATGTTTAGAAATAATCTTTTCAAATTAATTGTTGGAAATAAAAAATTATGTTAATTATTCCTTTAAAAATCTTTAAAAGTTTTCATTATTTTCGAATCGTTTCAAAATTTTTGAATATATCTAAAACTTACTCAAATTTGAAAGAATTATGTCCCTCAATTTTTCTCAAGTTAAGTAATATGGAAAAATTACAATATTTTGCTTCAAAATATTTTACGTACTTTTTAGACATTTAAGGAAATAATAAAAAATGTTTTTTAATCTTTTCTCAATTTTCTGTTAGAATTCATTCCAAAAAAATTATTTACATTTTTTCCCAAGGAGTTTCTTTCATTATCTTTCATTGTCTGAAATTCCTTCGTTTATCGTCTTTTATTATTATTTTTTCATTTTACATACGTATCTATTATATCTTATTAAAATTGAATATAAAAGTCTGAAATGTTAAGTGTATTTAAATACTACAATTTTTAATGTTTCCATATTTTTATAAATAATTGAACAAATTTTTTGTGTGATTAAAATAAACTTTTTTTAAATCTCATTGAACTTATTCCAAGTTACCTTTTATTATTATTATTATTATTACACCATTAAGCCATTTCCCTTTCGGGGTAAGCGTCACTCACTCGGTAGGGGAAAGGAGTAGTGTGTGGAAGGGATAGAGATTTTTCAGATTGATCCAGAATTCTCGTGCTATTTAAGTAAATAACATGTTCGTTCCGCAACACTGCTCCGACCCAGGTTGCTGATCAATCTCTCTAGCAATGACCCCAAGCGAAGAACCTCACGAAGTCGTTATGTAAGGTTCTCCGCTTGGGTCCATTAGTAGCCAAGGTCTTTGTTTCAGGCGTCATTCACTCTACTGACACTCTTTTTATTAACTATTTGCCGCCATACTTTCCTGTCCTGGCATA
>NC_046666.1:61776422-61784574 GCF_010883055.1 Belonocnema kinseyi | reverse complement strand
TTAAGAACACGCAAAATTACAAGAACTGTCAACTGGCATTGAAGATATTAACCGATTTTTATCAACTTTCTTTTCATTTGCTTAAAATTAGATTAGGAAATTAATTCAACTAATTAAATTTTAATTTATTAACATATTAACACATTTTAATTTTTCTCAACCGGTTCTAATTCTCTCGCGTGAAGCATGCCGTATCAAGCAGTGAAGCAGTCAAGTGTCCCCCCTTGGCGGCAGGGTATTATGAAAAAATGTGAGGGTGGCGGCCCTGCCGCTCCCCAGAATCGCTGCTATAGAGCAGCGATTCCCAAACTTTTTATGCACTTTCTGGGGAACGGCAGGGGCCCCACCCTCAAATTTTTTCATAATACTGGAACCCAAGTGAGATACTGGACGCTAGTCGTTCGTGCTCGGTTGCTTGCTTCGCTGACCTTCTCGTTGTTAGAGAATTAGAGCCGGTTGAGAAAAATGAAAAGTTGGTTAAATATTATTCAATAGAATTTTAATAAGTTCCGTTAGATTTGTTAGATTATCAAATAAACGTTAAAAAAAGGTACAAGAAGATCGGATAATAACTTCAAGAGTTATCGCACTTTTGTTGCATTCACAAGATTTGTAAATATTTCATTTATTAGTTCGGATATTAACCGATTTTCAAAAACTTTGTTTTCATTTTCTTTAAATTATATCACGAAATTCATTCAGCCAATTAAAATTTAATTGAGCTAAGTCTTTATAATTTCAGTTATTGCAAGTTCATAACAATGAAAGGGACATTCGTGTTAGGTACACGAAAGTCGAGGAAAGTAGCCTTCTGCTCGCAGCGGGGAGCCTGCCTCGGAGCCTGCCTAGCTGCCCGGCCTGGGGTGGCATCCCCCTGCCGGCGGCAGCCTCATTTGCCGGCGGCACTAGTTTGGGAATCGCTGCTATAGAGTATATACTATAGAGTATAGAGTGTATGAACTCTGTTTGGCCCTACCATGGAGGCCTAGTCGAGGGCGCATTGCCGTGTTAAAATGTTTGGCACCTGCAATGCACATTAACGTACGTTAATTAAAGAAATTTTTATACTATACATACCAAATATATTTATACTCAATTAAATATTCATGGAGTCTAATTCTGAACGAAACATGCGGATTTCTTTTCCTATAATCTACAGAAATTTTTAACTATTTGCATACTTTTTTTTATAAGCAAATAGTCTTTTTGGTAAAAAATTTATTTGTTTTGCTGAAAATTCAACAATTTCGTTGAAAATTTATTTTATTGCCTTAGGAACTGATCTCTTCAACTAAAAATGAAACATTTTTATTTTTTGCTTTATATTTATCTCGTTTAATATAAAATTCATCTATTTTGTTCAAAATTAGTCTTTTCTGTTAAAAAATTAATTTTTTTGTTTGAAAATTAATTTATTTGATTGAAAATTAATAAATTGAGGTCTTAATAAGACATTCCTATCCCACTCGTTCTTACTACTAGTTAGTGTTGCGGAAAATTCCTTAATACGAAACAGTTTTAACAACAAATTTATTTGAAATTTTGGTTTAGAAAACTGATTTTCACTTTGAAAAAGAATAATTTTCCACCAAATAAATGAATTTTTAACCAAAGAACTAATTTTTCACTAGAAAAGAGAAATTTTGAATAAAATAGATGAATTTTAAATTAAAACAGATAAATATGCAGTAAAAAATAAAATAGTTTCATTATCAGTTAAAGAAATCTGTTTCTAGAATACACTATTCAATTTAAATGTACCCCTGTAACTGTTTAAGTGAACGTCGAACACGATGGGTGCTTCTGTACCCCCACTTTTGCGGGGTGAAGCTTATTAATGACTGCGCTGCTTACAGGCAGGCCAATAAGAAATCGTTATAAGCGATTTTTTTTTCACTTCATTTTTCAACATAACCTCCCTCATGCCTAATACATTTCTCATAACGGTACTCTAATGCAGTGATGCCATTTTTATAGACCGATTGGTCAAGACCCTCAAAATATTCATTTACAGCATCGATGACTTCCTCGTTGCTCTGAAATTTTTTACCTCCGAGCCATTTTTTAAAGTTAAAGAACAGATGATAGTCGTTGCTATAACTCTGCGTAGTCTTGACCTGTAATGGTTTTACCCTTCTCCGGGTAAACAATAAAGATAATTAATTTCGCATCCCAAACAACAATCGCCATAACCTTATTGACTGATAAAACTGTTTTTCTTTCTTTGGGGTTGGTTCACCTGGTCTAATCCATTGTTTCGACTGCTCTTTACTTTCTGCAGTCTAGTGATGAATACAAGTTTTATTTACAGTTATAAATCGACGCAAAAATTTACTGTGCTTTCGCTTGTACAGTACCAAACTTTCGATTGAAACACTATTCCGGGTTAATTTTTGATCGATTGTTAGCAAACGCGGCACTCACCTAGCACAGTGCTTCTCCATGCACAAATGTTCATGTAAAATATTGCTTACACGCTCAGTTGACATCCTAGTAGCCTTAGCTATTTCGCTTACCTTTAACCTGCAGACCTCTATCAACATTTTATGAATTTTTCGCTCATTTCGGGAGTTGCGACCTGGACGGGGCATCCTAAACGTGGTTCATCAGAAGTGCTCGTGCGACCTTTTTTAAATTCAGAAACCCACTGTTTAACCATCGAATATGATGGAGAAGAGACTCCAGTGGGAAATCCATTTCTTTTTTTATTTGAAATGGTGTTAGGCCTTTTAAATAGAAGTATTTGATGACCGCACGCTTCTCTGATTTTTCCACTTTTGCACAAACAATCGAGGTGTATTGTTTACTAAGCTCTCAAATGTATACTAATAGAGCAATCGTCTTGAAAATTGATATACAAGCTTGTGAGATATATTACTATAGAATGCAAGCTAAAAATTAGACCTACGGGCGTTATCTCTAGGTCAGGCCTGAAACTATTCACCCCACCCTCATATAGATTTTAAATTTCGACCTTGAATAAAAAATGCAGCAATAGTCGTACCTAAAAAATAAAAACACAACCTGAATCGTCTAAGCCATATCTCTAAGTATTTTTTTCACTTTTAAGAAAAGTCATTTTTTAAACAATTACGTTGTTAATTTACATTTAAGATTTATTATAAAAAACTAAAAGTCCTATAGAAAAAATAAATATAGTTCTAGATTCATCTCGGCAATATCTCCAGGTGTTTTTTTTTCTTTATTTTAAAAAAAATTTTATTATTTAAACAATAATATTATTTATAATTTTTAGGCATTTATTTAACAATTTTGGTAAGTAATTAGGAGTTAATAAGTGAAGCATAACATACCTTGACGTACTACAAGTAAAAAATAACTTAAACAAGGTAAAAAAGTTAGTTTAAACATGATTTGTACCCCCTCCACCCACAAACCTTTACGATACCCCATAGCGTATACAGATTTGGTTGTTTAATCTTTATTATAAAATAAACTAGTAGTCCTATAGAAAAAATAAAGCTAGTTCTGAATTCAGCTCGGCAATATCTCGGACTCTTAGTTTATTTTCTAATAATGATTAAATAATAAAATCTATATGCGCCCTTGGGTAACGTAAAGGTATGTGCGTAGAGGGAGTGGAAACAATGTTTAAACAAACTTTTTTTATTGTTTAAATTTTTTTAATTTATGATTCGTCAAGTTATGTTCTGCTTCACTTACCAACTCTTAATTGTTTACCAAAATTGTAAAATGAATTCCTAACAATTATAAAAAATATAATTGTTTAATTAATTAATTTAAAAAAATGGAAAATAACCTGGAGACATTGCCAAGGTGAATACAGAACTAGCTTTATGCAAAATTGAACTGTTTTATTTTTTATTAATAATTAATCTTTTTTACTACAAAATTAATTTGTTGCGTTGAAAATTGAACTATTTTGTTGAAAATTCCATTTTATCCAAAAATATAACTAGTCCATACCTTATGAAAAATAAGTATTGGTAAGTATTGGATATAATACTTTTTTAACGAATAATCATTGAAAAACTAGTTCTTTTTCGCGAAAAGGTACTGGCTCCAATGTTTACCAATACTTCTGTTTCATAAGGAATTGTTAGTTGGATAATTACTATTTTAGTTTAAATTCGTTTCTAAAGTTAAAAATTGAACAATTTGCTTGAAAAAAAATATTCTTGAAAAAATCTTGTCTCCTATGTATATTTACATGTTACATTAAATGATATTTTCTTCTTCGCAATAAGTCTAATCATTTTGAGGCTAATTCGGGAATTCAAAACCGGGATTAATTTGCATAGCAGCTAGATCATCATTCGTGAAGTTGGGAGAGTTCGGGTTCGTGCTCGTTCATTTTCGGCTTTACCCGAGGCTGTTCTTCCCAGCATGTAACAGAGCCGACTCACCGCCACGCTACGTTTGCATGTGTTTCTCCCTGATAGGAAAGTGATGGGGACCGAAAAATCCAACGTTCTGGAGACACTGATCTGGCGTTCATGAGCGTGTATCATTTAGCGTTGACCGTATTTTACGAAACGCTATGCAAAATCTCCCTAATGTCTCATATAAGATTCCATTCCGATTCTTGAACTTATCTAGAAACACAGAGCTAAATTTAAAATCCTTGTATCCCCATTGAGTTGCGAAAAATCCAGCTTCTTTTGATAATAGGACCAGATAAAATGTAAAGCTAGAAAGAATAAGCAAAAATAATCAAGCTTTATAAACGCACTCTTTTAAAACCAAAAGTATCGTAGGCTAAGAATAGATAGTGATCACTCCCTCACTTTTTATGATAAGGGCATGAGACCGTACTCATTCATCGCGGGAGCGACCCAGCGGGGCTTCGATCTCAAAGTCATTCCTTGTCTGACTGCTACGACGAATACTTTTGATTGATACGTCATTCTCATAAAGTATCAATAATAACCTGTCAATGGAATCGAAAATTAGACTAAAAGGCGAGACTAAAAGGAGTGTTCACTACTAGTCCACTACGCAAGACTAGACGTTTCGTTAAAAAACGTTCATCGATTCATTCAATAGTGAATTTAATTTAGAAAATATTCACTGGCTAGAGGGTTGACTTTATCACGGACTATACACGAGTGTAAGTATTTCATTATACCGAACAATATATAGATTAACCCTTAACTGTAGAGTCCTCCAGTGTTAGTTAAAGATTTCTTCTTCCGATCTATACCGTTGGCAAGTGGCTATGTAGATTATGTGATCTGCGGTATTAGTATTACTGCAATCGCAGTCTAGCTGGGGGTCGTCCACGACCTCACATGCCGCTTGGTTATTTTTTCAGAACAAATTTTTATTTTTATTTCCGAAAAATATTGTGTGTCCTAGTGAAAAGGAGTGTAAGTACTGCGAAGAAAGTGTCCAGATTTTTTTGCAAGCGCTCATTCCTAATATATCTCGAAAAAGGAAACAGTTGCTGCATGTTGGAAAGAGTTGCATGTGCAGCAGAAAAGAAGATAACAAGGCCCAAGAGAGGCTTGTTATTCGTGCAACCGCCTGGTGTGTGCAAAGCATCAGGTATTTATGTGAGGAAATTGTTTCGATAGAGAATAGCGCTTTCATTATTCATTATTTTTTTAGTTTGTGATCATTTTGCAACGATTATTCTTCAAAAATAAAGAAATTATATGAGAAATTAATAAAATAATCATTAAAAATCGTTCCTTCCACTTTTCATAAAATGGCCCACTTCAGATTCCTAAATAAATACCTTTTTTCGGAGCTGCACTATGACCGTTTTTTTAACTTGAAGAGCTATAATTCGAGAGTTACAGGTTGAATTTTCAGGTAAAAATATTGAAAATTGACTGATTGATGATTTTTTGTGTGGAAAAAACCGTTTTTCACGTTTTTGTAAGTTTTTTTTCTGACGTGCACCAAAATTTTTTTCTTCAATATAACCTTATCCAGACACTGAAATTATTATTTCTATTATTACTATTATTATTATTATTATTATTATTACTATTAAACACACACTAATAAGAAGAAGAAGCCATGGCAGGCGAAATTGAGAAAAATTCATCTTCAGAGACGTAAAATAACCCCTTATAGCTACTAAGTGTTCTAACATTACGTCATACTCGGTCGGTAACGTCAAAATCTATAAGGCCATACCACTTGGTGGCCTGAAAAGCATTGATTACATAGAAGTTTGACTAAAATGAATTTTTGTAGACGAAAGTAAGTGAAAAATCGTGATATGGCTTTGCTTCTCAGATAGAAAAGTCATTTCTTTAATTTTATTATTGTTAGCAATTGGAGAAATGTGCGATTTGGACCATCTATCGAGAAGAAATATAATGTGCCGTGATTGAGGTTAGGTTGCATTGTTGGGATAGTTGGCGGTCAAAATTTTTTAATTTTGGCACTTCTTTAAAGTGTATTTTTCGAAAATGTCAAGAGGTTATTCTTGCACTTTGAGAAAACAAAAATTACACAGCCACACAAAAAAAGTGTGCGGGTCTGGTAACAAGACACACGTATTCTTATGGATTTTGGGGCGTCGAATTCAAATTCGGTATCAAAAATCACCCATCACGTCATGGTTGAGCCATAACCTCAAAAAATGACGAAAATCATGCACTGAGGCAAATAAATTTCAAAATAATGCCAGTGATGCAAATTATCACTTCAAAAACATGTCGACAACTGTGAAGGATCAACCGTTGCCGGATATCAACTTATTTAACATAACTTTACCCAACAGAACCTGACCTCACCTAACCTGAATTAACAGAAATTTATTGAACTACACGTAAAGCTCTGGAAGCATATTTTCCCAGTAGCAAATGTGTGCTACATCGAATGGGTCAACTCGAACCTAACCTAGAAATAAATCTAACCTAGCCTAACCTAACCTAACATCACGAAACACAATTAAACTGATTGTGTTGTCCCGTTGTGTTTGCGGTACCGTTTCATTCAACTTCGGCTTAACCTAGATAGAGCTTTAATCTATCCTAACCTAACAAAACCTGACCTAACCTAACCGATTACGCTGGCAACCCTGTTCTTGCGTACTTTCATATTTTGACATTAATAACAGTAAATGTCTGGAGTTTCGTAACCGCTTGTTGCTAGGATTATTCGCCTGTGTCTGTAACCAGCGCACCTCCACGTGGTGACGGTGGGCAACGGATCTACATTGGCTAAGTCCCTGGGTAAACATCGTTCATGCCGTCATGGCAGATACAGGTAAATAGTGTATTACGATGCAGGGAAAAACCCCAGTATCGGCGTCTGGTCAGGGTGGGAAAGCGGGCTCTCCGACGTCGTCATCATGCAACCGTAGCTCTTCATCAATGGATCACTTGGTTGGTGTAGAGTCTCATGCTACGAAAAGTGTTTTGGCCGTAAATTGCTGCACCAAGAAACAAAATGGGTTTCTCACGTCATTTGTAATTCCTGCAGACTTATGTTGTATCGTCTAAAAAATTCTAACAACGAAAGGTACCGCAAGTGCACTACACCAACCACATGGAAAAAACCCATTATTGCGAAGAACTGATACTTTTGCATGAATTCCGTCAAAGGGTTCAACGCCAAAAATAAAAATAATATTTCGTACATTAATATGTGCACAGTCACAAGAGCAATTGAAAATGCACGTCAGACTGATTTAAGTGTTTAGAAGATGATAGAATGGAAGTTGAAAGTCAACGTCATGGAGACGGTAGTGAAACCAGTAATCGAACAGAAAATAGTTCTGATGATTCCGATGAAAATGACGAAAAAGATGACGAATATGGCGTGCATAAAATGAAATTGAAGGTTCCAATATTAGTGTCGCAACTAGAACTAAATGATTTTATTAGAGATCTTGGGTTACCGAAAGACGGCGCTGAATTTGCCGCTTCATTTCTAAAAAGAAGAAATCTTCTAGAGCCAAAGACAAAAGTTTCATTCTATCGTGACAGGGACAAAGAATTTAGAAAATTTTTCGTTAAAGACGAAGAGACGCCTTTAGTGAACTGCACTGACGTTAACGGACTAATGAACCAGTTGAAGAAAAATATGTGTATTAGGCCAACAATCCGGTTTCACGAGAGAGCCATGCTTTATATGCCTGTGGAATAACAGAGATCGAGCCAATCATTACAGCAAAAAACATTGGCCTTTAAGAGATTCATTCAAACCT
>NC_046666.1:61765848-61776322 GCF_010883055.1 Belonocnema kinseyi | reverse complement strand
TTTTAAAGCAGTAAACGCAAATTTCCTCGGTAACAAAAAAAGTCCAGACTACGAGAATATTGTTGCGAAAATGATAAGAAACTATAAAAAGTTAGGCTGCTTCATGACTTTAAACCTTCACTTTCTAGATTCCCATCTGAATAAGTTTCCAGAAAATGTTGGTGATTTCAGCGAAGAACAAGGGGAACGTTTTTATCAAGACATAAAAGTGATGGAACAACGATATCAGGGTAGATAAGATGAGGTCATGATGGCTGATCTTTGCTGGATGTTGAAAAGGGAAACGAATGTAGGTCTTAAACGTAAGCATAACCCGTTGCATCGTTTCTTTGAAGAAAAAAGGACTCGTTATAGTAGGTAGAAAATAGACTGAAGTAGGTCTATAAATCAATTTAATTACGATAAAACACAAGATATAATGTAAACACGAAGATAGTATAAATATATCCCTTAAACTTAAGAAAAGCAGAGAGAAAAAATTTTTGAATAAAACTCTTATTCATTTGCATGTTTAAGTTACAGTTCTACATTTTAATTGATACAAACATTGTCAGGTTAATTGAAATGGGGTCAATTCTACTTGTAGTTCTAAGTTTCTTGAAATGAGTAATGTGCGTCTAAATTTTTAACCACCTGTAGTACAATGAAATGTATTTTACTGTGTTACAACGGGAACACTTAAATTAAGTTGTGTTGCGTTAAACAAAATTTCGTTAGGTTCTGTTAGGTTAGATTCATTTGTAGGTTAAGATCGAATTAACCTATTAAATATAGCACACATTTAAGACTGAGAACCGTACGCTTACATAGCTACACGTGAGGTTGAATTGCATTCGGTTAGGTTAAGTTAGGTTAGGTTAGGTCAGGTTTTTTTAGATTAGGATAGGTTTGACCTCTTTGCAGGTAAAGCCCAAGCTGATTCAAACGGTACCGCAAACACAAGGGGACAACAAAATCAGTTTAATTGTGTTCCATGAGGTTAGGTTACGCTAGGTTAGATTTATTTCTAGGTTAGGCTCGAGTTGACCCATTCGATGTAGCACACATTTGCTAATGGGAAAATAAGCCTCCAGAGCTTTACGTGTAGTTCAATAAATTTCTGTTAATTCAAGTTAGGTGAGGTCAGGTTCTGTTGGGTAAAGTTATGTTAAATAAGTTGATATCAGGCAACGGTTGATCCTTCACAGTTGTCGACATGTTTTTGAAGTGATAATTTGCATCACTGGCATTATTTTGAAATTTATTTGTCTCAGTGCATGATTTTCGTCATTTTTTGAGGTTATGGCTCAACCATGACGTGATGGGTGATTTTTGATACCGACTTTGAATTCAGCGCCCCAAAATCCATAGGAATACGTGTGTCTTGTTACCAGATCCGCACACTTTTTTTTTGTGTGGCTGTGTTATCAAAGACTGTGATCCTTCTTAGAAATCCTATAAGACTTCTTGAAAATCCTTAAACTTCTCCGACTTCTTTTAAATCACTTCAAATTCTTGACAATCCTTAAAATATTTGAATTTTTGCAAATAATTTTTAAATTAATTGCTTAACATTCTTTAAAGACACTAAAACTTATGGAAATATTTTTAAATCCTTGAAATCTCTTCAACTTCTTTAAAAACATTTAAAATCTTTCGAAGTTTCTTTTTTAATAACTTTTCAAAAACTCCCTTGAAATTCTTTAAGATCTCTAAAACTCTCTTAAAATCATAAAAAGTAACTTGTGAATCCTTCAACCTTTTTGAATTAGTTTTAAATCCTTTAAAAAGAAACTTGAAAATCCTTAAAGTCTTCCGAATTTTGTTGAACTCCCTATAACTTCTTTGAAATAAATGAAAATATAGTAAAAGTAACTAAAATTAATTCTAATCTTTTATATAAAAAATCCTTTAAATTTTCTTAGACTCCTTAGAATCTCTTGAAAATCCTTAAATCAATGAGTTTCTTTAAAAACCTTGAAATCTCCTAAAATTCATTACATCCGTTTTAATAACTTTTCAATAACTCGCTTGACTTTCTTTAAGACCAGTAAAACTGTCGTAAAATCTTATAAAATCTCTGGTAAATCATTAAATCTTTTAAAACTATTTTTCGATTATTTTTAAATCCTTTAAAAAGAAGCTTTAAGATTCCGTCAAGTCCCCAGTAATTCCTGAAAATCACTTGATTTCTTAGAAATCCTTAAAGTGCTCCGAATTTTTTTGAATTCCCTTCAATTTCTTTGAAATCATTTTAAAATTTTCAAAATTGAATAAAATTAATTAAAATCTCTTAAAGTCCTTAAATTTTTTTAGACTCCTTAAAATCTCTTGAAAATCCTTAAATCATTGAATTAAAAAAAATTGAAGTCTCTTAAAATATATTAAAATCGTTTTTAATAACTTTTTAAATAGCTTTAATATTAATTTTAAATCTTAAAATCCCGCCAAGTCCCTATAGTAATTCCTTAAAATCACTTGAATTTCAGAGATTCCTTAAGTTTTTGTTTTAAAATCCTTTAGATCCTCCAATTTTTTTTTTTTTTTTGAAATTCCTTCGACTTCTTTAAAATCATTGAAAATTTTCGAAATTGAGTATAGTATAATATTTTCTGATTTCGAGTTCTACATTATATTATATTATATTTCTATAAGTATTAATCACATCAAAAAACAATGATTTGGGAATTTCATTATTTCTAACATGCTGTATTTCGTCGGCTTTGCACCTCACCTGAGGGAAAAGCCGTCTGCAGCTTTTTATGAAAATCAAAACATTTAAAGATTAGAAAATATAATGGTTTGCTTCTGTGGTATTTTATGTACTGGAAAAATTACCTTTAAAGATGCCCAACAAGAAGAATAAGTTATTTTGAATAAAAATAGAGATAGCTGTAATTTAACCTCTTATTCGTTGACATTTTGCTGGAAACGGAATTTACGCAATGTTTCTACTGTACCAATACAAGACAACTGCGAAACTTAAAGGCGCGCTTCTTGGTTGCCGAGAGAAGTCGCATTATTCAATTAACTTTTCCCCCACTCTTTGCCTATACATAAATCCGAAGCCCCCGTCGGAAAAAAATCAAAGCCCGTCCCCAAAAAAATCATAACTATGTCGCTGGCCGCGGAAATTGCACAATAACTTGTTTAAACATTTTATTCCAAGTTACCAGTATCTTTGTACTGACATGGAATAATGAAGAACGTCCATCATTAAAGAAATTTAATAATTTTCTATTAAATCCTTTCATTTTTAAATAATATATCCTTCAATTCTGAACAAGTATTTCAACTTTCTACCAAATTAGTTTAATTTTAAACCAAAAATATAAATTACTAACACAAAAGTAAATCAAAATTTAATAAATTTAAATTAGATTAAAATTCAAATTAAAACTCCTATTTAACGTCCAATAATCAAATTGATGCAAACCCCTGTTAAAAAAATTAAAAAACCAGAATCGAAGGACCAAATTTGGACAGCAACGAACAAACAAAAACAAAAAATCCTATTGTAATCTGAAAATAAAGCAAACAAAAAATTCCAGACAAAAATAAAAAAGAGGAAAGAAAATGAGAAGGCAGCGTAACACATCCCCTTCCTTCTCTTTTTTCCTTTCAATGTTATTTTATTGTTATTTTATGATAATAAAAATAAAAAAGAAGAAAAAAATAGAAGGAATGGAATGTGGTTGTCTGCCTTCTCATTTTTCCTTCCTCTTTTTTACTTTTGCCTAAATTTTTTTTATTGGTTTTTTCAGATTACAATAGGATTTTTTGTTTTTTTCTGTTCGTTGTTGTCCAAATTTAGTCCTTGGATTCTTGTTCTTTAACAGGAGTTTGCATCAAAAAAGTTAATTTTAATCCGACTAAAGCGAATTTTGCAACAAAACAATTACATTTACAAGCAAAATGATGATTCTTTGATGAAGAAGATTTATTTTCTAGAAACAAATTAGTTTAATTTTTCATATAATTCAGTTGTGAACGTTCATTTGAATGGAATAAAAAAATTATTTTTCTAATTTTTATTTTCCTAAAATCAATCAGAAGGCCAAAAAATAATATTTTGCCGGCAAGGATTGTCGAACACAAATATTTTTAAACAGTTACCTGCCCTTACACATGACCCTTTATTCAAACCTACCTTGTTAAAGTTTGATTGTCGATATTTAACCAAATAAAAAGTCCGAAATCCTCTTTTCTAACCCCACGAATTATGGAGTCGGTGGGATTGTTTAACAAGACTCCTAAAAACCACCATTATTATATCCACACCTGAAATGTCAACAATTACCAGTTTGTCGATATTTGAAAATACACAAACATAAAAAATCCGCTTCTTTTATCCTACGAATACTGGATTCAGTGAGAATGTTTGGCAGGACCCCTAAAAAACCACCCTTACCATATTCACACCTACAATGTTCAAAATTACAAGTTTGATTGTCGATATTTAAAAATATAAAAACATCAAAAATCCTCTTTTTACATTCTCATTGGTACTGTGAAGGTATTAGTTTTATGCGAAAAATGACTTTCGAGAATTTAATAAAATGCCCACGTGCGCTAAGCAGCCATTTCTGATAACAATTTAAAAAGTTTAAGCTTTTCCAAAATTTTTTAGGCAGCTTTTTTTAAAAATTCAAAATTGTATCGACAGTTATTTATAGCACACAAAAATATGTAAAATTTATCCCTATGGCTTGTTCAGATAAAATCAAAATTACAGAAGTTATAGGATTTTCAAAATCCAAAAAACCAAACGAAAATGGACATTTGAAGTCAAAAAAGCGTGATATGGAAAAACGTGAAAAAGAGAAAAACGTTATTTTTCCAAGGTTCTACATTATTCTTTTATTAGCTCTTTGAATTTTGCTTTAAAAAATCGGAAATTCAAATGTTGATCACAAAAAAAAATTAATTGCATTCTCATCCATAATGTGAAGGTATTAGTTTTATGCGAAAAATGACTTTCGCGAATTTCATCCAATCTCGATGTTTTGAGGCCCCCTGAGTCAGAAAAACAAGTTTTACGTCGGTGTCTGTCTGTCTGGCGTGATCGTTGTTGATACAATTTTAGATAACAACTAAATAAGTTAAAACAAAGAAAAATACGAAAATAGATAGATCGACAAAAATTTTGCAACTAAAAGAGATCTACAAATTTGTCATGAATCACTTTTTTTATAGGATGAGTGGTTTTTGTTTTCTTCATGAAAAACAAAATTGAGAATCAAAATATTAAATTGTGTGCAAACGATACAAGCTACGAGAATAAATGAGACAAAATTTATTCCACGAACAAGGATTTACAAATTTTTTAAGAATATTTTTATTTTATTGACATGAAGCCTAATTTTTCTTTAATCGTAAAAAACAATATTAAACATAATGAATCTCTGTATAAATAAGGCAATAAGAATCAGTATGGTTTAATTTCCATGCATATTATACATTGTAATGATATCAATTTATTGGAATGTTACATGTTTTAGCTTAGCTAAGAATATAATTTAATGCAAAATAAGAAACGAGTGCTAAAGTAAACACGATAAATACAATTTGCACTTTATTTTGGATTCTCTTAATAAGCAATCCCAGGCAGACTTACATAAACATTTATTATATTTGATATAAAAGTGTTGAGCATAATGAAGAAAAGTTTTTTTTTGTGGACAAAATGGAGTTGGTTTTCACGAATCGAACAAAATATAAGAAAAGTTACTTTTCTCTTCTCTTCACCCGAGTCGAAATTTAGGCCCTACTTTGAAGCCGTATCTCCTACCTTCGTAGGGGCTGGAATCTGTAAAGTAGGTTCTATATAAGCCGAAATCGGCCATTTTTCCACGATTAGCGTCAAAGTAGAGCCTGTATTTAAAATAAATTAGACCCTCTTTAAAAGCTCAAGCTACTACTTTAGGACTTGTGGTATCAAATCGTTCTCTCTATAAGCTCACATTAATATGGATGAATATAAACAAGTTTTGTTATTTATCAGAAAAAAATAAAATAATATCAAGTGATATAAATGTCAAGGATATTCGCAGTTATTTTTTTATGCATATTGTTAATAAGATTTGTTAATTATGAGTCTAAAGCATAGTGCACTGAAAAATCCACAAGTACTAAGAAACGAACCCGAGATCGCACGCACGCATTGAGTATTTACTAACCGATTCCGCTATAACGGAACGCGTTAGAATGTCTTTTCCGACATCGACACGATTCCGAATCAATCCCAGCCTGCGGTATTGGTTTTGGATCGTATGTCGGTTTTAGCTCGACTCTACTTTGGATCGGGAAGTCGATATATCGGCTCGGGATCGGGTCGGGTTTTCGATTTTCTTTCGACAAATGTGCTCTTCTCACTTGAACCTAGCGGAGAGGGAAATTCGTCACTGGGTTGACTTCCCTCCTTCCCCCTGACTCCACCAAGGCCTGGTTAAACCGGTTATGGCTAGAGTGAAAATCTGAAAAACTGGTTGAACAAAACAAGAAAAATTTTGACTAACAAACGATATTGTTGGAAAACTGTTGAATTTTCAACCAAGAAAGATGAATCAATCCAAAATACTACTTTTTAACAAAATAGTGAAGTTTTATTATAATTATATGAATTTCTAAGAATTTAGTTATACTTTCCTTCCTACCGTTACATTTACAAATCAAATATGTAGGATAAATTCTTAATAAAAACTTCAATAGCTTAATTTTCAATAAAAAATGGAATGGTTAAATTGAGACTTAAAAAAGTAATATTTAACCTAAAAAAAGAGTTTTTAACAAAATATTCAAGCCCCTCAATCAATGAACTGAAATTTTAACCAAGTAGTACAACATTTAATTAAGTACTTTGATTTTATACGTAAGAATTTAAGAAGACTCATTTTTCACCAAATACATACATTTTTAGACAAAAAGGTAAATATTCAATCAAGAATATGAGTTCCCTACCAGAAATGAAACAGTTATAAAGTTAAAAACGTAACGAATATTTATTCGCAAATCATGAAGAGAGCAGTTTCAATTTTCAACCGAAAAAATTAATTTTTATTCAATTATGTAGTTAAATTTTAAACTGAAATAGATAAATTTGCAACTAGAAACCTGCAGTTAACTTTTCATTGGGGAAAATTCATTATCAAACGATAAAATGTGTTTTCAAGAATGTAGTTAAATTTTTAACCAAAAAGTTAATTTCTAAACCAAAGTAGTTGAAATTTCCAATGAAGAAACTAACTTTTGCCTTCAATAATGACATTTTAACGTGAATATTTGAATTTTCAGTTATAAAACACATTTCCACCTTAAATAAAAGGGTTTTCAACCAAATAGTTACATGTTTTATCAATATTAATATTATTTATAAGAATTGTTTTTGAGAGAATAATTCACTGATTATTGTTCTCTTATCTTTGTTTTCTACAAAAATTGCATTTTTATCAACAAACGATACTTTAATTCCCAGGGAAAAAATGATTTCTTATTTAAAAAAAAAACTAAAAACCCGAGTTTTCAGCAACATAGTTCATCTTCCAACCCAACTTCTGTCAACTAAACTCCAGAATTTTCAATCAGGAAAATTAATTTCCAACCTAGTATTTGTATTTTTAATGTAACTGAAAAAGATATATTTTGAATTAAAAACGGAATAGTTGAAATTTAAGTTTTAAAAATTAATTTACGACTACACAAGTGAATTAAAATAGTTCCATTCTCTTAAATGTTCTTTTCATACACATTTATTTTATTGTATAGTGCGTGTAATTGCTCTAGCGTTTAAATGAAACAATTCTTAATGAGAGATGTATTGAACTTTAATTTTAAACGCTTAAAATTGAAAACTGTTCTACTGTCAATATGTTTATATAATTTGTTCTTAAAATTAACAAATGGTAATGCATAACTAAATTTGTTGAATATAATTTGACCAAGATCAGATGAAAAAACGATTTATTTCTGCTTGAAAACGCCGAAAATATGCTTTTGTTTATTTAATTTGTGCGTCAAATTAACAAATGTTAGTGCATGACTAAATTTGTTAAATATAATTTGAGCAAGATCAGATAAAAAAAACAATTTATTTTTGCTTGAGAACGCCGAAAATATGCATTTGTTTTTATAATTTGTTCTTAAAATTAACAAATGTTAGTGCATGACTAAATTTGTTTGAAAAAGTAATATCTTGTACCAAATGTAGCCATTGCGGCACCTAATAGGAAAAATGTAAAGTTTTCAATTGACTGAAATTGTGTTAAAATTGGAGAAATTTATTCATGAAGGACCGCTCTCTCTATCTCTTTCTCTGCAAACTATTGATCATTAATGATTTATTTAAAAAAATATTAAACCCCAAACAACAGTTTCTTGAAAAAACGGAAAATTTTGTAACACTAAAGAAACAATTTCCTAAAAAATATTAACATATGTTCTACAAGAAGGTTAATTTTCCAAGAAATATAAAATTTTTGGACAAAAAAGAAGAATGATGAGCTGGATTAAAAAAATGTTTACTTTAAAAAAAATTAAATGTCATCAAATTAATTTTTAACACAATAGATTAATTTTTAGACAAATAGTTCAAATATGAAATAAAAAGTTGAATATTAAGCCAAACAATTGAATTTTAAACCAAATATTTTCAAGAAAATAGTTACTTTTTTATAAAATAGGTGTATTTTGAACTGACATAATTAAGTTTCCAGTAAAAAATTTATTTTTTACTAAATAGTTCAATTTTGAAGAAACAAAAAACTATGCGTTATTATTATTTCTTATCTCCAATCAGCCGGAAAGAGAGATAGTTTTTAAGTCTGGTTTTGTAATTGTGAATCTTTTTCATGCTCATTTAGCATAGAATTATTCATGAAAAAATATATTTCTGTTCAGTCTTAAATGAAAAGTAATAACATTTCAAAACGAAGAGATGAAATCTGAACTGGCTAAATTTATAAATCACTTGAAAGTATAATTTAAGAAGAAAAAAGAGTTTTCAACTATATATGAATTTTTGAAAAAAGTATATGACGCAGTGCCATCTAATGAAATGTATATTCTGCTTAGTAGGTATCCAGGGGAGGTTTTTAGAAACCCGTCACCAACACCACGAAATATTTTTCTGGGTTCGCCCCTGATTCTGCTATATGAACGCCCCGAACAAAGAAACTCTTCTCCTCCTCGTTATAATTCAGCGTATGGATCTGGGGAACGGCTCAATTACCGAAAAACGTATCTATGATACGAGTAGGCGCTCGCTAGTGATGAATTCGACATGATTTCTGCCTGCAGTCCGGGTCGCCGAGCTTCGCCGCATTCGCGCGTTTAGCAAAGAATCTCGCAATGGCTATTATACCACTTACCTGGATGCAAAAGTGTTGCCAGGCGGCTTCGAAGTCGCCGGAAACTCAGGTGAAATTTCTTGAAATTGATTTTACAGGAAAAAGTTTGAAACAAAAGTTGGTCCTCTCCCGGAGATGCATATTTTCATTGGTATATAATTTTTTGATAAAATTGATATATTTGGAGAAAACATCGATTAAAGAAATACCATAACAATAAAAAGGTCTTTTTATAGACAACAAGTGATTTTTTCGAAAATTATTAAGAGACAAAAGATAGTCTATTACAGGTATACTCCAAGATGAATAAGAAGTATTTGTTCAAAATGTTAATATTTACCAAGTTATTCGCATTTTTTCTTCTTTTTAAAATTTTTTCAATCACCTGCTGTATCTTTAGCAATTTAAAAGAAGGTGTGCTCAAAATTAGTACACGAATAACGTAAGTCTTGTGCAATGAATTGGCGTCAGCCACTTTCAATTAAAACAATAACTTATTCTGCTATAAATAATCATAATCAGTGTCACGTTCTCAGCTTCTGATTATCGTAGAAAGTTGTAATAAAGAAAAGATTGTTAAAGTTTATGTTTTGTCGTCGAGATACGTTCGATCTTTATTACCGTGACGAATGTCAAGTTTTCCAGACCCAGCTTGAGTCATTGGCGTAGTCATTACAAATCCTTCGTGCTGCATTTTTAATGCAGTTCTACAGCATTAAAAATGCAATTGTAATGCATACGCCAATGACCCACGCTGGGTCTGGGAAACTTGACATTCGTCACGGAAATAAAGATCGAACGTATCTCCGCGACAAAACCTAAACTTTAACAATAATAAATAATGGGTATTTTAAAGTAAAGCGATTTTGTTGTTTAATTTTTATAATCATATTCATCTTTATTACAACTTTCTACGATAATCAGAAGCTGAAAACGTGACACTGATTATGATTATTTATAGCAGAGTAACTTATTGTTTTAATTGAAAGTGGCTGACGCCAATTCATAGCAAAAGACTTTCGTTATTCGTGTACTAATTTTGAGCACACCTTCTTTTAAATTACTAAAGATACAGCAGGTGATTGAAAAAATGGGAAAAAGAAGGAAAAATGCGAATAACTTGGTAAATATTAACATTTTGAACAAATACT
>NC_046666.1:61757997-61765748 GCF_010883055.1 Belonocnema kinseyi | reverse complement strand
TCGCACCTTTGACAGGTCGCCACAGGTAAACGCATCCACTCACACCTGCCAGGCACCCATTTTTACGTTCCTCATCATCAGACGAACATCTCATGTGAAAATGAGCCTTATTCGTATCACGCTCCCATTTACGTTGTCAGCCCACGGTCTATATGTCGAGTTTCCCGGTGGGGACGCATGTCGCTCTCAGTCCCTGGTATCACCCTCGCAATAGCATGCCTAGTCCCTTGTTTCCTATGTCCATGTATTTAATAGTTTCTTCCACGTAGCCCACAAGATAAGTTGCTGTTCTACATTGCCGATCATTTATCGACGAAACTTGTGACACGTTTTTCACCCATGGGCATAGGAAACAAGGCACTAGGCATGCCATTTTGGGGGTGATGCAATGAGGGGGGAGGTTCGCCACCTCTTGATGTCCCGATACAAACATGGCAGCGCCCACATGTTTATATTTTCATGCACAGTTTGTCGGCAAAAATGCTCGTGCGCATAATCAAACGGCACATCTAAGATGGCGGCTCTCCCCACTAATGGAATGCTCCCCCCTCCTGTGGATTCAACCCCGCTCGCCAAATTAGGATGGCATGCCTAGTCTCGTGTTTCCTATGTCCACGTATTTCACCTAAGCACTTGTCAATATTATTTTCGTCATGCTTGCCTCCCTGTCCAAGCCTCACTTATTTATGAGATATATTATATTTTGGACTTGAATTACGTCTAATTAATATAATTAGATTGTGTGATATTATTTTATCTGTCAAAATATCAAATAATATCAAAATATCAAATAAAATATCAAAATATCTCTCTGACGAAATAGATTTATTTGTTGCAAAGTAGAGCTAAAATTGTTAAATAATAGCCTTGCTATAAGGAAAATCACCTTTGCCCCACTGTTTGGCGCTGCCCCCCTTTACCCTAAGGGAACTTTCCCCACCACGAGTGGGGAAAAAATTGAAAATGATGTTTTATTCTGAATAATTAATTTGAAGAGACTATTTTTAACAATTTGAAAGGATTTTCAAAATTGTCAAAAAATAATCTGTAGGATTTGAAGCCAATTTTTTATAATTTAAGGATTTTTAGATAATTTTAGAAAATTGTTACATAATTTTCATGAAAATTCAGAAATTTTGGAAAAATTTGAGAAATGATTAAAGCAAAATGTGGAGTTCAAGCAACTTTGAAGGTTTTAAGGATTTTGAAAGGTTTAAGGATAATACAACAATTCTCTTAAGATGCATTTGAAAATTTTTTATCATTTTTTAATTTTTAAAAATAGTTTTAAAAGAATATTTTAAAAGATTTCAAAAGAAACACCGTTTTTGGTAATTTAATATAAATTGAACAATTGCTAATTTTTTAAGACTAAAAATAAAATTAATTTATATTCTAACATAAAAAATTTCAGTTAAAAAAGATTATAATTGTTCAATTTTTATTGCTTTTGAATTGAATATGATAGCTATAGAATTAAAAATTTCAGAATCTTCGTATTGTACGACTCAGAAGTGTTTAAATTTTTAAATTTCACAACCTAACAGCATTTATTTTTAAACTGTTCACTCAAAATGTATCAGAAGCTTCGATTTTATATCCGTAAATTATTGAGCGTTTTATTAAAAACCAAAATTTAAGTTAATTTTAAAAGTAAAAATTAAAAATGGCGCCTCTTTGAATGTTTTAATTTGAATTTCAGTTTTTATAACTTCAAATGAAAACATTTTTAGATTTAAGAGTTCGAATGTTTTAATTACAATGTCCGTCAAAAAATGTTGTGAACCAGGAAAACGCCGGGAAATGACCGGGAAATTTTTTTCCTAGTATAAAACGGCGACCTGCTATTGCTGCAGAAACTATGGCAAATTTATTATATGTACAATTTTTTCCAGTCAACAATAATACTTGCGCTGGCTGCTCGCTGCGCATATAAACTCATTTGTTTATAACAAATTAAATACATTTCTTAATTTATCTTACGGTACTGAACAATTGTACTGGATAGTTCCTCTAATCATTCTGGGTATTTGGGAATGAATCTGAGTATTCTCTTGGAAATGGCACTTTTCAAAAGTCAAAAAAATTTTTTTTTTATTTTTGTCAAGGAATACAAAAAAGTCGAGCCTTACTTTGAATATATGCTCCCATAAGATTATGCGGATTTTCATCAGCTTTAATTTTAAAAAAACGTTTGAATCGGATGAAAACTTATCTCTCGTTGACTTCTACTGACTCACTCACGGTTTCGGAATAGTTAGAGATTTCTGCTGATTTTACTTGAACTTCGCTCTTTTCAAAAGATACACTCAGATACCGCTGATTTCAGATCATGTCACAAAGTGTTATGCTTGTTACATTTGATTTCATGCCGATTCCAAACTCTATAAACCCTTGATTCGAAAGTGAATGGTCCCTCGATTTATATCAAAAATCAATATAGTATCTATTAATGATCTTTGAAAATTTTACTTTGGAAAATTAATATAAGTTCTATAAAACTGGAAAAAATGGTGATATTTAAAATTCACTATATTGAATTGAAGCAGAACAATAATGCCAAATACTTGAAAGATTGGAAAGAATGGAAAAATTCTTTAACATTTTGAAAGAGAAGGTTCTAAAATTTGCTAAGTTTATACTAAAAACTATGGGTCATTCGAAAAGAAAGTGATGGACGAGAATACGAAAAGGACAAAATAGTTCGTGAACCCGTCGTGAATCTCCGTCAACTCACACAGCACAATTATGTCACATAAATATGAAAATTTTATTTAAAGAAGTTGCAGGCTACAGAAGTCACGATCATGGTTCCTTAAAGCAACCAATCACGACGCAACAGGAGCGTGTACGTCGTCCACTCCTGCTTTTTCTAAGCAAGAACAAGAAATTTACGCAAGATACTTCGTAAAACATTGGAGGAACAATTTTGACGGACCAGATGAATTGATCGCAGAAGAACAGCCTTTTTCATCTGGCTCGCGATAGATTGAGCCTGATGCTGTCAAGCGAGGATTTCTTTAGTTGGTTAAGAAATCAAGCTTCCATATCTCCAAGATAGCCGATAATGAGAACCACAAGATTCACTTTGCAGCCTTGGTACAGCCTACTCAGCTCGAAAAGAAGAGCTTGATATTTCGCACGTTTTTCTTCTTCCTTTGCCGTTCAGATCTTGAAGGAAAATATCAGGCATTGTAGCTACATTGAGTGGTGGAAAATGAGAAATTTCAGTAAATCTTACACTGATTATTCTCCACAACGGACTTCAGTTCCCCCTGAGCGTATGATAAGACGGGCAATATATTAAGAGGGTAGAAATGCCGAAGATGGTAATATAACCCTTTCAGAGCCGCATTGTGTCTTTTCATATACCCGTAGCGTTCATACTTCAAGCATCCACTGAGAACATGCCAAAGTGTTTCTGGCTCTTGCATGCACGCTCGGCAGTTGATATCGCCTACAGGTACATTCATTATGCGTTTACGGTAAACTAATGTGTCTATAATGCCGCCTTGACAGGGAAAAAGAAATCCCGTTGTTTCTGATCTCAATCCAGCAGATTTGAGAAACATGTTGTGCAGACCTATTGATAGCTCTTCTCTGCGCATGAGGCCGTAGAATTTACCATCAATGAGATTGTCAGCATGTTCCCTCAGTAGAAGCAAACGTTTTGCTTCCTATGCACGACTTTTGGGAACCAAAATGTTTTAGTGATGCTAGGCCATATGTGGTGTCTCTTCAATCAAATGAAAGGCCAAGCTCCTCAGCAGCATTATCTGTGGCACAGTATAGAAATGACGCCACATTGACGACTTTATGGTAATGTACCAGTCGCATTAGCGAATCTGTGCTTTTTAGAACTGAGCATGCTATAGCTAGAACCGACCTTCGATGTGGACACTCTAAGCTCAGCAAACCCTCTACCCCCCTTTTTCTCGAGGGAGGCATATACGAGGTACGGAAGATCTAGGATGATGACTTCGATAGATTGTCATCATCTTGAGTGTGCTTCGGTTAAGTTGCTTCAACTTATCTACGTTCCATTTTACTGCATCAGACGTGTAGAGCAGTATAAGAACAACCAGAATATTGGTCACCTGGATCTCATTCTTCCCAGATAATTCGGAAGCCCAAATTTTTCTGTGAGTTTTACGATATTTAACATACATAAATCTTGAGTTTCCACTTGCGGCATTTGAAGGTATGCATATGTTTCTCTATCACCCAGATGTTAAATGGAATTTCCACCTCTGAGCTAAAGATCCTGATCTTAACGCGATGGTGTATTTTCTAGTCTTCCTTTGTATAGATTGACACAGGCACACTTGTCCAGTCCAAAGCTCATGCCAATTGCTTTTGAGTACCTATTTACTGATGTCACAAGGATTTTAAGGTCGTATTTTAGAAAGGCAAATATTTTTAGGTTCTCCGTGTATAAAAGGTGGTTGACCCTAAATTCTCTTCTGTTCGGTGGGCTATATAGATATCCAGAGCTTTTGCCTCGAAGCACAATAGATAGAGGCAAGAGGGAGATGCAGAAAAGTATCGGTCTTAAAGAATCTCCTTGGAAGAGCCCCCACTTATATGTGACATAGCTGGTAGTCCGTTGTCTTTAGTCAGATGTTGTGACAACTCTTGACCGCCGGAAGAGCATTTGTTCTTTCATACATTTTACTATTTTTGGATGCACCTCCAGGCACTTAAAGGGCTTGATATGTAGCTTATGGTTTGCGTTATCCAATGCCTTTCGATAGTCTATCCAACCCATGGACAGATTCTCTCTGCAACCTGCCAGTCCTCTTTCACATCCGCGTTGTGTAACTACTGCATTCCATACCGGTTTTATATATGTTAATATGTTCTCTTTGAGGATGCCAGTGAATAGCTTGTAGCTGGTGTTTAAACAAGCTATGGGCCGGTAGTACTTTGTACCGTGCATTTATTCCACTAATCACTGCGGGATGAGTTGTTCTTCATTTAAGAAAGTATTAAATATACGAGCTACATGCTGATGCGTAGAAGTGAACTTCTTGCCACAAAAGTTGTTGATTTCATTTGGCCCTGGCGCTGAAAAGTTCTTAGTTCTAGCGATAAATTTTTTCACTTCTTCAGCAGTAATTAGTGAACACTCCTCCACTGGTCGTTGCAACAGTTGCCTTTGGCAAAAGTTACGAAAGAGTGAGATATCTGAAGCTTCTTCGAATAGCTTGTGAATATTTCCATATACTTGCTTTCAGAAAACTTGAATCTCTCCTCGACTAGGAGGATTTTCAACGGCACATGACGTTTTGTTGAACAGACGGAAAGGATGCTGTTTGATAGTCAACAGTTTACACTTGTTTAACATGTAATTTGCTTTTCGTAAGTTTCGAGCTATTGCTTTAACTTTTGAAGCCAACTTTTTATTTGATGTTATGTAGCTAATCACACACTGTATATTTGATACATGACGTCTTGCCGTTTTAACTTTGAACTGAAGTTGTGCAATATGCTCACGAGTCTTACTCAGGCGTACATAAGTATCATTACTTCTATTGTCACTAAGCAGGGGGAACGCCTGCTCTTAAACTAAACAGTTCAAATTCCAAAGATCAACATATTAAGGGAGAAAATCAGGGAGAGCTGTATTAGCTTCAGCTAAATTTTCCATCATGAGAAAGACTTTTTGATGTATTTTTGACCTCCTAGTTCTCATGTTGGCATTATCGGCTAGTTACAGAAGTGTTCTTGCTAGAACTGGTAATATATTCGCTCTAGGCTCGAGCTCTTGTCCTTGATAAAGAACTTAATATCCCCCTTTGCGTAAAAAAGATACCTTGGCTCTTAAATACTGAGGCATTTTATGAACATATTCCGGGTGTATAATTACCCAACATTTATGTAACCTCTGCATGTATCCCCTTCGTACCGGCGAGCTTTCTTGCCAACAAGTAAGAATGTCCCTCCTGAGTTGATCCAACCATTTGAAAAGATGTTCTTGTGTTTGTCCGAAGCTATTACCTGGTCGTACCCTCGGTTCACAGAAAAAACTGAAGTTAAATTTCGTTGCATGTAAAATTTCCCGCTGCTAAAGTTTACATGCAACACGGCAATGTATGAATCAATTCGAACTATAAATTGGGACACCAGATTTAAAACTACACAGAAAAAAAACAAAAGTTAAAATTTGTTACAGGTAAGATTTGCAACGGTTAAAAATAACAAATATTTCGGTGAAAGTTTCACCGAAGTTAGGGGAGTAATTCTGATCTCGTCTACTGCGTGATGCTAAAGTGAGCAAATTTCGGTAAAACATGTAGAATCAGTAACAAAAAACGCGAAAGAAATTTGTTCTTACTGATATATTTCTTTCGAAATAAATTAGATTATTGTAGAGGAATTATGAACTTACTTATTACCATTTAGCAAAAAGCAACTGACAGATGGGAATCTCCAGTTCTCTCCAATTTAATTAAGTTAAAACACGATAGATAGCACTAGCTACATCTCGAATAAAATGAGCTATTATAAGGCCAAAAATTAATCAAGCAAGGTTAAAACCCGGAAATTATTTTCGATTCGTGTAAAGTTTATCCAGCAAGGTTAATTTTTGTTGCGGTGATTCTTTTATCTGGAATCGATGTAAACTTTATCTTTCGTTTTTTTCTGTGTTCGGACTTATTGCCACTCCCAACGGAATCATGGCCTCCATTCGAGAGAGGCCTATTGTGGGTGGCACTGCACGAGACTGGTGACTTAACCGCATAATTCGTTGCATTGGGGAGTTAGTCCAATGTAACGCGGCTGACTGCAAGAATTGTAAAATGATTTGATGAAACAAATCAATCCTTTCTTCGAACGTTGATATTTATTGATTTTAAATCGTAGATTTCAAATTATTTATGTCTTACGGTCCAATCGTAAATAGAAAAAATAAATATGAGTCAAAAAAACATGTTCTTCGAAACTCAGATATTTATTTAATAGAAAAAACTCCTTTCGAAACTTCCTGACGTTTCGGTACACATGCGTACCTTTTTCAAAGGTTCTTAAACCTAAATAATTATATTAAAAATTAGTAATTTTAGTACGAACAAATATGATGGATAATTACGTAGATTAAAATACATTGTTACCTGAGTTGATGATAGTTTAAAATAGTCAAACAGATCAATTTTCAGTCAAAAAAAGTAACATTTCAGTCAATTTTTTTAAGAAAATTAATTAAAATTTAGTTATTTTTTGAAGTCTCAAAAAATTTTTTCAAGACTTCAATCGATTACAAATACATTTTTTTAAATTGTACGAGAAAACAAAATTGGCGTAGGTTAGGACGGACGAACAGAAATTGACAGTTTCAGAAATACATGAAGAATACGTAATGAACGATGATGTAACAGGCAAGTTTCCATTGAAAACCACTGGTGTGGAAGCGCGTAATTGAGTTTAAATTTGAAATAAGAAATTTTAAAAATTTTTTAAAATTTTTAAAAAATGTGTATATGTACACATCCATATATATGCATACATATATACACACATATAGCATACATATATATACACATATATACATATAGAGATGATTAATATTAAAAACATTATTTTATAACGCCAATTTTATTTTCTCGTACAATTTTTTAAAAAATGTAGTTGTAATCGATTGAACTCTTAAAAAAATTTTTTGAGACTTCAAAAAATGACTAAATTTTAATTAATTTTCTTAAAACAATTGACTGAAATGTTACTTTTTTTGACTGAAAATTGATCTGTTT
>NC_046666.1:61730908-61757897 GCF_010883055.1 Belonocnema kinseyi | reverse complement strand
CTGAGTTTCGAAGAACATGTTTTTTTGACTCATATTTATTTTTTCTATTTACGATTGGACCGTAAGACATAAATAATTTGAAATCTACGATTTGAAATCAATGACAGTAAGAATCCGAGCTCTCGGACAATAGATAACACTGTAGAACATAGATTCAATAAGGGAACTAACTTGAGCTTTACTTATATACATAGTACGCATCCATATACATATAACACAGGCATCGCACGCAAATCACGCTGAGAGAAGGGATTTAAAGATTCCTTATATACTAGGGGGTGAAAGTTTTTGAAATTTTGAGAACGGCATGGTGCTTGATGACGCGACTTAGAAACATTCAAAATTAAAAGTAAAAACATAAAAACATTCTGTTTTAATAAGGTCAAAACTGGGTTTGACCCAGTGGTTAAAATTGTAGCTCTTTTTAATAGGTTTACTAGATTTATTTTGATTTACTGAGAATGTTAACATTTATTGAGCACGACTACTGAAATGATTTAATTCTATGGGATGAGAATCCTCGTGGTGATCGGTGCTTTAGCTTGAATCATAATGGGTTTTGTTATTTTGGATGGCTGTGGAGCTTGAGGTATTTGCGTGTGATAAATTTTCTTTCAGTGTCTTCTGTGCAGCTGGTATAAAGGAAGCAGTTCCTTTTTGCGAATTGTCAGTTTTTTATTTATTATTGTCGGCTTTTATGGTGGCTTTTTTAAATGCCGGACAACCTCTGTTATTCGCGGTGTGGTCTCTAGCATAGTCAGCGTATGTGGCCGGCGATTTATGATCTTTTTTGCATGTAAGACTCAGGTGCCCTTCCCTGCACTTCTCCCAACGTGTAGTCGCGTGGCACATATCAGAGACAAGATACAATCTTTGGCACCTGTGGTACTCTGAAGTCTCATTAGTCTCTCTAGGGATCTACTTTAATTTTTATACAAGCAATGGAATGTAGATTAAGACGCAGCTTTGCTTGAGGTGTATTCGAGACCTTTACCGGAAGCATTAGTAAGTATTTCTCAGTGTGTCAGTTTCTCATTCCAGCAACTGAAGTAATGGTGAACCCTTTCTTTTCAAGTTCAGAGAGGATTAAATCTTCTAGATACGCACTGAGGATATTTCTAATGACGAGCTTGATCGGAAGCAAGCTAATTTTGGTATAAAAACAATATTGTAAATCTTGTTGCTTTAGATTAGTAATAATTTTAATATATTCTTAAATATAAGATATACAAGCTGATTATACATTTGGACTAATGTTATAAACTATTGTTTTAAATGGAGTGGACCAATGTTATAAATTATGGGTTTAATTGAATGGATTATTTTTCCCTATGCTGTACCTGTTTCGATATTTATATTTGGCGATTTAGGGGCTGCTTTTAAATGATTGTAGGCAGCGACTTTATTGTTACCAGTTGTAATTAAATCGGATTTTTGTGCGTTAGATAATTACATACTCACGACTGGCGTTCTCTATGTTTTACGGCTTCCATTGAGTGAGCTTGTGGCCGATGAGTAACATGACAGCTTCGAAAGCTTTCGCTTCTTAGTCCTACAAGAGGCGACGCAGAAGTTGCTGCCGTTATCTTCTTCCATCCTTACGGCGCGCGCGGCTGTTTCCTTTCCTGCTAAATCCGATGGCCGTTTACTCCTCTTGGTTGAATAGGGGGGGGGGGGGGCATGGCAGTCTCAGCATCCTGGTTTGCTTCTTCTCGAGGTTGCTTATCGATGTTGGCATGTCGAAGGACAAATCAATACCCGAATTCTCCATGGAACACACAACACAGCCTTTTTTTATATTACCAGAACCACCTTTGAAATAAACGTACACTCCACCTTTGTCACATACGTCAATCCCCACCACTGACAACGGGCAAATCATATGCAATCTCTTAGGTTAAAAATATTTATTTTTTGAAGTGTGTTAGTTATTCACCTCAACATTTCGAGCTACAAAGGTTATTATCACGGCAAAGCTTATAATATTCTTCTAATCATCGAGAATTTCGAATTATCAAAGCTTTACTACGTTACATGTTTCTTTTTTGCAGAGTTAGTTAATTTCAGCTTAAGAATAATATTATTCCAAAAATTACCACTCGACAACATATGTGACGCGCTCTGAAGAAAAATACCTAAGTAGCAAAAGTAAGATTTTATAGGAGAGAGGAAAGAAGCGAATGCAGAGTAATCCTATATTTTAAATTGATTTACAGGTGTACTAATATTAAAAGATTTTTTCCGTTTGTGCCATTCAAAAGATTGTCATAAAAACTATTCAAAAACTGTCAGAATATCAGGATCGAATTTTGGTCAATTTTTATCTTTTTTTAAATTACAAGATTCTGTTTCTCGCCAAAAAAAAGGATCTTATATGTAAAATAAGGCTAAGAATATAAATTTGCCAACAAGAATTTTAAAAAACTGTGATAATTATGTTGTTGAATGGCAATCTGATGCGTCAGGATATTATCATTCAGATAAAAAATGACTTACTTATAAAAATCGTTTATATCAATGAAAATTGTTGGAAGACAATTTTTTGTGATAAGACATTTTTTAAAAATAAAATAAATGATCCAGTAGGAAACAAAATCTTTTTTAATTGTTCCCAAACCAGAGTAGCAATGATAATTGTTATCTTTTAGTTTTCAACCATGGCCAATTGTTAATTTTATATAATTTTACTTAATTTAACGAGGACATCAATATAAAGAATAGATGTTTTTCTGAAAAAAAAACAATTTCATTCAGTAACTTAATCCGTAAAATCAATTTTTGTATAAAAATTAAACTACTTAACAACTTTGGAGGTCACTGTAAAACGCTAACATTTTGTAACACGATATTACTATTAAACTTAAAAGCCAGAATATGTGTTATCAATAAGACATTTGCAGTTATCCTTTTACGAGATCTCAAAACCACAATGAACTATTTTTGTTTGTTTTTGTTTATAATAATCTAATTCCTGGTGTTAAGTTAAACTACAAGTTGATATACTGGTTACGTGTTCAGTTTTCAATGCTTAGGTTATAAAATACTACTGTTTTTTCTGCTAATATTTCAAACTCTTAGAAAAAAGCGACGAGGTTTTATAGATTTTCGAAGATGTTATTTTCGGTGAATATTGGAATAATAGTTTTGCGGAATTCTTTCATATATTTTGTAGCTATATTCTATTATTTGCTGTTTAATTAACTTTTTTTTGGCAATGAGGCAAGTCGACTTTTCAAATTATATATAGAATGCACCAAGAAACTAATTTTACTTGTAGACTCATTTTATTGTTACATGGAATATAATTTTATCCTGTAACGGCCACACCACTTGAAAATTTTACAACAGTCACTGGGGGTGTTCTGAACCCCAGCGACTTTAAATTAATGTCAAATACAGAGTTTTTAACATTTTTTAAATAAAGAAAATATTTATATATTCTTTAAACTTTGGAAAAGAGGGCTAAGGGGGAGTTTTGTTGAATATTTCATTTTCAAATAGTTCTAAAAATCAACAAAGCGAATAATTACGGGAATAGTCACTTTTTTCACTGAAAATTATATACATTTTTAAATATATATTTTTTTAATTCCCGTGATATTCTTGAATGTTTACTTTTGAGGTTGGACCCATGGCCGACAGTGTGCATTTCAGAAAGTATATTTATCTTGTGAAACGAAATGTCAGGTCTTTTGAGAAAAAAATTTAAGTGAATAACCTTTTAAAGGAGCAACTTTTCTAAGGATAAAATAAAAATATAGACATTTTCATCGAAAAGCATAATGGCCCTGTAAGAAGGCTTGCATTACAAATTATTGAAAAATGTGATTCGACTAGAGGTAACCTGATCAAATATTGAATGCTTCTAGATCCCCTTTTTGTCCTCCCGTATTGTATCTACACAGCAGTAAAAATTATCTCCTGAATTCAATCCCTATCTATACCGAGCCGCTAAAATTTTTTGTTTTAATACTTTTGAATGCCATAAAGCAACCAAGAAATAGACCAATTTTAATCTTTTTTAATTTAGCACATACTGCTACTTTTATTTGCTGGTTTTTTTAATAATAATGAGGTAAAAAGCTTTTTAAAACATAATATCAGTCATTTGGCGATGTCAGAATAAATTTCTACACATATGGCTCTGGTGAAAAATAATGTTTTGAAATTTTTATCATCATTTTATATATTCTTGTAATTGTTAATATTTGAAAAATGAGAATATTTTACGATAAAGGGATTATTTTTGTGTACAATCTTACTTGATTTTGCAATTTCATCTTTGGGAGTGCGTTCTACTGCTTCAAACGAAAATGGTGTTTTTAATTTATTTGAGGTTACGTTTGACAGCTACAATCGGCTTTGAAAGGGATTGGAATCTTATTATTTTCGCTGCCTAATCGTGATTAAAAAACGAAGGACAGAAAAGGCATTCTTAGAGATTCAAATATTTAAATACCTTTTAATGTCAGATCTCTTACCGGGGTATTATTAAAAAATAAAAATAATATATCTTTTATATATTAAAACGAATTTTTCGTTTAACTATTTGATGATTCTAACTTTCGTGTTTGGCCTTCCACGAGCTCGACTCTCCAAATGTCTTTGAGCCAGAAATGGAATTACCATACCTTCGTCATTTTCGACAGATTTAGAAATTACACTTTCTACATACTTTGTTTTCTCCGAAATATTGCCAACTTCACCACCTGAAGTTTCTCCACCAAATAGTACGACAAATGTTTCCTCAGCAAGCAGCTCATGATTGATGTTTGCGTGATCTTGAACTGCACGCTATCTTCAAACAGTTTGTCTTCTGAGATTATACAACAATCGATGACAGCCGGATTTTTTGATATCGGAATGTTGCCAAATGTTCTAAAGTTTAAAGGCAAAATGAAAATATTTTTTTTTATTTGTACATCCAACTGGCGCATTGTGTGTGATTTTTAAAAATTTTTGCACCACCGATTATTGCATAGTTGGTAAAAGTTAACTCGTTTGCATTGCCAAGTTTGAAAGACTTCTGTTGAAAAATGGAGAAAGTATTAATATTTTTTGATTTGCCTCATATAAACTATATAAAAATACAATCTTTAATCATATCTTATGGGTGCGTTATTTTCAAAATTTCAATTTTTACTTAAAAATATTTTTCCGACCTCTTGAATAAAACGCTATAAAATAATAATGATAAAAGACTAAAAGTCTCCTGGAAATTGTCGGAAAATTCCTTCTTCATACTTTCAATTTTTTCAGAGAAAATTCTATTTTTTATCTACTAATCGAAAGAAAAAAATGCGTTCTATAAACGGAAACACAACACTAGCATCGCTGAAGTGAAGTATTCTACCATATATATAAAGAGGGAATAGATAAGAAAGTTATTCTGAAGGGTATTAGCTTTTCGTATTATACAACATTGTAAGTTACGAAAAAAACGGCCTTGACCGCAAGTCTTCCTATTCTTTAGACTTTAGATTATGTATAAAAAAAGAAGAAAAAAATAGGTTGCCCGTTTGGCCTGAGTCTTACAGGCGGAATTTTCTGATGTTTTCCAGGGACCTTAATAATTTCAGGCCCAGAAAAATACAAGTTTAATATGCAGTCTTCGCAAAGTGACTACGAAAAAAGAATTTCGATCTGTGATAAATCTATAAGTAGATAGTAAGATAGAACTATCTCGATAGAATATAGTGAAATTCTTTATTAGAAGAAGAAATTAAGAAATTTCGTTATGCATTAGTAGTACATAAAACGCGTTGGAGAGTCCTTCGGGACATCAACTGAGTCATCAGTAGTCGGCAAACAAGTTCTTATCTCTTACTGCCGCTGAGGCAGTGGTAACGCAGCCCAGATAAAAATCGTCCTTCGCGATTTACACCCACGAGGTGAGTCTCAAGTCGTGCTTGCACAAATGTAGCCTTCTCGACACACGGTGCGTGATGGGAATTTAGTTCGAGTGCAAGGAGTCGTGCACTCACAGAATGCCGCAAAAGGGGAGCATAAAATGTGAGTATAATGAGAGCACAAAGAATGCATGAATAACTAAAATTTTTTATTAATTAATTAAAAGTAAAAAGACACAAACTAAAAATATTGTATTTTTGGTAAAATCGTCAATATTAACAATGCTCAGGACAGAACTTTATGTTTTTTTGTATCTTCCTAAAAAATAATTTTCCATCAACTTATATAGTGTGAAAAATTATTTTGGAAATAAGTTTTTATTTTTAAATATCTATTGATTAAAATATTAAAATCAATATGAAAAAAAATTATCGATTTGATTATTTCATTAAATAGATTTTTTCAATTCCTCTCCAGTCACCGACGCCATATTGATTGTTGACTTGACCTTAGCACTACTAGTCAACGGATCGAACCTGCGAACATGCGAATGTGTCAGTGTCTATTTTGGTTGTTCTTTAATTTTAACAACTATATCATGAAATCTGGAATTTTTCAGTGACATGAATCCTTGCTCATATGTGCTATGTACGGTTTTTCACCTTTGCAATTTAGCATCATTATATTATTTACTTTAAAGTGATAATACATTGCTCCCTCGAATTATTTTAAAACTTCGTGAGAAAGTATTCTAGTTAAGAAAACTAAATACTATAATACCATAAGATTAAAAAAAGTAGATCGAATAGTGCTGTATATGTAAATTCTTAAGGTGTCAAATTTTTTTTATTTTAGAACTAAAACACACATACAGTCTTGTTGATAGTGTATATGGGGTTGACTTTTCTTGTTAGAGGAACGTCCTTATCCTTTTTGTTTAGAAGTAGTTTGGCATTTCTCTTCTTATTTGTCCCTTATAGTCCTAGTTTAGTATGTACTCGTATTACTTTTCTTGGGGTTCTATCCCAAATTGTTTGAAATATTTTCATCAAATGTTAGCCAGAAAAGAAAAGAACCTCACCGCGCGCAGGTCTCGAGTTACAAGGGACAAAGGTGGCCAGTTGAGTTTTCACTCACTCCCTCTTTTTTAATTTAAAAAAATTGAAAATTAATAATTCTGCAATCACCGACTTGAAAGAAATATATTTGGAATGTGCAAATTATTCCGATTAATTTCTCCATAAAAGGTTGAAAATTGAAGAAATAATCAATATTGAATGGAATATTGAGCTAAATTTTCTTTAATTAAACTTCTTCAAATTTTTAACTTTTCTAGGCAAGAAATATATCATTGGAATGTGAAACATTCGTAGATGCTGGTTGGTGTGGACAAAATAACCCTGCTAAAGTAAGCTCACACAGACTGAAGTCAGTGAAGAAACAAAAAAGTAGTAGAAAACATAAAGTCCAATGCCCATCAGTGTCGTCAATCAATCTAGAGAAGAGTTTTTCATGATAGGCTAGATAGTTGTTCATGATAGCTTGTGCAAAGAAAATCAAAATTGTTCGTTCTATAGGGTCTTTCTCTCGGGTAAACAGAGTATATAAAGGAGTCAAATAAGGTTTAAACTAGAAAACCCGGCGGCGTTCCACCGATTTGGATGCACCCTTTTGCACTGTGTTGGTAAAGATGTGCAATATAATTTTTAAAAATCTTGCCGCTAATTGTTATTTATTTTTTAAAACAAAGACTTCCGTAAAATCATTTTTAAAATTGAATAACTTGAACAAATGTAGTCCTGAAGCCACGAAAATAGTGTATTTATCTATCTGGAGGTTGATAATGATAAATTTAGGGGTGAAAAATTCAAAATGACTGCTATTTTTTTTACATTTATAAAAAAAATAAAAATTATTCATGCTTGACATACATATTCCTTAAGGCGTTTATAGATAACATAAGATAAGTTGGACTTGAAATGAAGGGTGACACCACCCTTAAATCGACCAAAACACCTCCAAAAAATTCTTTTGGCGTTTATCTTGGAAAGGGTGCATCGAAAACTAATGATTTTTTCAGAAAAGTAGTACTTATAATTTACAATAAGAATGCTGGTATTAATTTTTTCTCGGAGGGTCATACATTCTGAATACTTACCCCTCAGAATAGGGGGTTAGTTGTTCCGCGCAGGTGGCAAGCTCCTTCCGCATCTCATATCTCTAAAGGGGGTCGTTTTTGGACAAAAGTGTATATAGCTTAAATTATGCAAAATTTTTTGTTCTATGAATTAAATCTTATACATCATACTAAAAAAAACAATCTTGTTTCAAGATATGAGCCTTGGAAGGAGTGTGCCACCCGCGAAGTGAAACTTACCCTTCTACTTTGAGGGTTGATTACTCAGAAAGTATAATCCGCAGAGGAAACATTCATACCAGCATCCTCATTGTGAATTATGAGAACTATTTTTCTGGAGCAATCATTTCTTTTCGATGCACGCTTTTCAAGATAAACGTCCAAAGCATTCTTGGGGGGGGGGGGAGTTTTATTCGATTTGACGGTGGTTTCACCCTTTATGTATGTAATATACTTAGGTCTAATGAATAATTTTGATTTCGTCATCAGAACGGACATAGTTAAATTTTATTTAAAAAAGATATAAGATGTCAGAATGTGCATGTATTCATGCCATCTCGCAGACGGCTCGGTTATGTCAACTTTTAAAAATCTCAACAGTAACAATAATAGTAATTTCTTTGTCTATATCGTTTTTTTTTATTGCTTATCTGATACATGATTCTTTCTTTCTGTCGTCATTAAGTTTGACAACGATTCTGTGGCTCAGAATGTTCCTTAATATAAATGTTCGTTTTTTATTACAAAAAAGAAAATGTCATTTGTTTTTAAAATTCGTTCTCTGCAACTGCTATCTGTCCAACAAATTTAGGCACCTTGATTTTAAAACAAATTTTCTTGAAAATCTCAGCAGAAAAAATTGAAAATTTAGGCTGCAGTTTGAAAATTTCCAGGTGATTAGGGATTATTTCCTGGCGAGTTTTCCTAATCATTGCAGTATACTCAAGTTTAAATGGCTGTAGGTAACTGAAAACTAAGGAAGATACAGAGATGATTCTTTGAAACAAATTATACATTTTTGGCTTCTGACAAATTTGCACCCGCGTGAAAAAGTTTCAATAGGTGAACCATGGGTCAACAATGGGATAAGCGTCGGGTGAGCATGGGGTAAGCGTGGGATAAGCATGGGGTATGGGGTATGCAATGTTCACCCACGGTCGTCCCACAGTCGTCCCATGGTTATGAATAATGGGTCAAGCATGGCTAATGGCCCTTTCCCATGCTTCGCCCAATGGTGCAACGTGAATTGGTTTGAATTAAACTTCAGAAAAATTTTAGAAGATGGATACAATCTACTACATTTTCCCCATATTTTAAAAAGGATTTGTGGATAAATAGTTTCTTTTATTGGACTTTACGACATTTTCAAAAAGTAACATCATCCAATCAATTTTTCAGCAGAATTTTCGGAAAAAATTACTGTTATAGAACTTTGCAAAATTGTTGACGAGGAACATTATTAAAGTAACTTTGTTCAATTTTTTAAGATACTATACCCACGTGAAAAAAGTTTGCATACCTCAAACATGGAATCGGATCGTTCACCACGTTGTTTAAGCCGTCATCTACGAGAACTTTCAGAACATTTAAACTGTGCTAACAGCCAGCATAACTACCAATAGTAAGACGACGAAACGAGTGGGCCGCATCGTGCACCAGGTCCTTTTAAACGTCATCTACGAGAACTTTTTTGAAATTTTTATTTTGTCAATAACCAAAAGAATTACAAATGGTGAGTCGACGACCTGGGTGCGCCGGAACACGCACCAGGTAATTTTATACGTGTTCTACAAGAACTTTTTCAAAATTCAAATTTTTCTAATGCCCAAAATAACTCTCAATGGTGAGTCGGCGACCCGAGCGCGCCTGATCGTGCACCAGGTCCTTTCAAACGTCATCTACGAGAAATTTTTTAAATTTATATTTTGTCAATATCTAAAAGAATGACAAATGGTGAGTCGACGACCCGGATGCGCCAGATCGGGCACCAGGTAATTTAATACGTATTCTACAAGAACTTTTCCAAAATTCAAAGTTTTCCAATTCCCAAAATAAGTCTCAATGGTGAGTTGATGACCCGGGCGAGCCTGATCGTGCACCAGGTCCTTTGAAACGTCATCTACAAGAACTTTTTTGAAATTTAAATTTGTTCCATAACCAAAAGAATTACCAATAGTGAGTCTATGGCCCGGGTGCACCCGATCGCGCGCCAGATCATTTGAAAGGTCATTTACGCGAAATTTTTTGAAATTTTAATCTTTTCAATAACCAAAAAAATTAAAAATGGTGAGCTTACGACCCGGGTGCGCTGGATCGCACACCAGGTCATTTAAACGGTCATCTGTGAGAACATTTTAAAAATTTAAATTTGGTCAATAACCAAAAGAATTACCAATGGTGAGTCGACGAGCCGGGTGCGTCCGATAGCGCACCAGGTGATTTGAAAGGTCATCTACGAGAAATTTTTTGAAATTTTAATTTTGTCATAAAGCAAAAAAAAAATAAAAATGGTGTTTCGACGACCCGGGGGCGCCGGATCGCGCACCAGGTCATTTAAACGGTCATGTACGAGAACTTTTTTGAAATTTAAATTGTATCCATGACCAAAACAATGACAAATGGTAATACAACGAGACAGATGCGCCGTATCGTGCGCCAGGTCCTTCAAAACGTCATATACGAGAACTTTTTTGAAATTTAAATGTTGTCAATAACAAAAAAAATGGCAAATAATGAGTCGACGACCCGGGTGCGCTGGATCGCGCAATAGGTCATTTAAACGGACATCTACGAGAAATTTTTTGAAATTTAAATTTTATCCATAATCAGAACAATTACAAATGGTGAGATGACGACCCGGGAGAGCCTGATCGTGTACCAGGTCCTTTCAAACGTCATCTGCGAGAACTTTTTGAAAATTTAAATTTGGTCAATAACCAAAAAATTACAAATGGTGAGTCGACGACCCGTGTGCGCCGGATCGCGCACCAGGAAATTTAATACGTATTTTACAAGAACTTTTTCAAAATTTAAATTTTGCCAACACCCAAAATAACTACCAATGGTGAGGCCATACCCTAGGTGTGTCGGATCTTGCACCGGGTCATTTAAAATGTCATCTACGAGAACTCTTTAAAAATTTAATTTGGTTAATAACCAAAACAATTACAAATGGTGAGTCAACGACCCGGGTGCGCAGGATCGTACACCAGGTACTGCAACACGTATTCTACAAGAAATTATTTAAAATTCAAATTTTGTCAACACTCAAAATAACTACCAATTGTGAGGCGACGACCCAGCTGCGCCGGATCGCATATTAGGTCTTTTAAAACGTCAATTTCGAGAACTTATTTCAAATTTAAATTTTATCTATAACCAAAACAATTAAAAACGGTGATTCGACGACCCGGGAGAGCCTGATCGTGCACCAGGTCCTTTCAAACGTCATCTGCGAGAACTTTTTTGAAATTTAAATTTGTTCATTAACTAAAAAAATTACAAATGTTGAGTCGACGACCCGTGTGTACCGGATCGCGCACCAGGAAATTTAATACGTATTTTACAAGAACTTTTTCAAAATTCAAATTTTGCCAACACTCAAAATAACTACCAATGGTGAGACCATACCCCAGATGCGTCAGATCTTGCACCGGGTCATTTTTAATGTCATATACGAGAACTCTTTGAATATTAAATTTGGCCCATAACCAAAACAATTACAAATGGTAAGTCGACAACCCGAGTGCGCAGGTTCGTACACCAGATAATGCAACACGATTCTACAAGAATTTCTTTAAAATTAAAATTTTGTCCACAACCAAAATAATTACCAATTTCCTCATTAGGATCTTGCAACCTTCTCTACCAATCGTCTTATTTTGTTGTTATATTGCAGAAGGATCTTTTATTTTCTTAGAGCAATAATACAATTGGACAAGGTGGGTGAACATTGCAAATATCGAACATTACAATTGGACAAGCGCGAACGAAAATTGCAAGACCCAAATTCTGTAATTGATATTTCCTCGTCCGGATCTTGAACACTTTTCCACCAATGGTCACATTATTCTTTTTTACTGCAGAATAAGCCTTTCTTTGGCTATTTTAATAATACAATGCGACAAGTTGGGTGAACATTGTACATATAAAACAGTATAATGGGACGAGCGTGGATAAAAATTGCAAGACCTAAGTTCTGAAACGGATATTTCCTTATCGGGATCTTGAAACCTGCTCCCCCAATCTTGTCATTATTCTTTTATAACAGAGAGTTAGCTTTTATTTGGTTATTATAATAATTATGATTTTTATAATAACAAAATAAAACTAATTCCTTCTAAGATAAGTAAAGTTGTTTCGATTTAAGATTGCTTCAGTAAAACTTAAGATTGCTCCTAAAGTCAATACAGAGGATCCTAGATTTAGGGCCCCAGATTTTGTTTCTTCGAGAATTGTCGCCACACCGCGGATGAGAGTAAAAGGTATTGCAGGGGGTGTGCGGTGGTCACTGAGGCGTGCCAAAACAGGAGCGTGTTGCTCTAATTGTGTAGTAGGAGAACGTATTATCGCTTCGAAAATAATACGATAGAAAGAGAGAAAATAAGGTTCCATCGACTTCGGACATCGGAGTCACACTGTGGTGTTTTACAGTTTTGAAATGACAAGCATTGAATTGAGAATATAAAAAATTGTGTTTTTCGTGGACAGCTAATTTAACATATATACACCAAACTCTTGCGTTCAGTCACAACGTTCTCAACCTTGAAAGAACTGCTGGCTCCCACAGTTTCTCAGGGGAGCAGAGCGAAAGCGATCTCGACATTATGTATATAGATATATATTCCAATTGGAAATGAGTGAGGTGGCGCTCACTGTTCACGGTTCAATCTCCCCGAAATCAGTCCAAAGCTATTTGAAGTCAACCCCCGACACTTGACTGAAAGCGAGAGTTTGGTTTAGAAGTGAACGATTTTTTCCAAAATATTGTCTTTGTATGTTTACCTAAAACTCAGTTCAGCGCAAGACAATAAGTGCGTGCTTCCCACTTCACGTGTTGCCATGCGGTGCTCTGGTGAAAATAATCATCTTTTTGGATACTACTGTTTTTGAATGCGATATATGCAGGTGAAAGGCCGAGGTGATTCAGTATCTAGACCGATTATTTAAGAGAAGCTCTTGTTTTAGACGAGATATTCAGGAGCCCACAAACCTTGAAAGTACATAAGCAAGAAGCACATTTACTTTAACGTGTTACAGAACTATTTTCATCTTATTAATGTTAAATATTTAGTTTACCTTTTCTCCGTATTAAAAAAAAAATCAAAATATTTTTGACCACAAATTAAAATTCACCGGAAACGGTTAATGCGCCCCAAATGTTCACATTTGGAGTGGACCTATATCTGGGAAGTTAGGTTCAACGTCGGCCCCAAAATTGGCACCCATTCTTGGATTCACTGTACTTTTAATCTATTCAAAGTTTACAAGGCAATGTCAACTTTTCTTCCTTCCCAGACATTTTGCAATTCTGGAACTAACACAAGGGTACCGATTGTTTATGGTATTATCATAAAGTATTTATTTTCACATGCTAACCATATTGTACAAATTATTTTAACCTAATCCGTGCAGGTTAGTGAGTTTGCTGAAGTTTTCAAATTTATTTGCATAAACTTCAGTGATGCTTGTTGTAAAGAAAGAACTCAGCTCAATTTTCCTTTACTTAGACTCAGTGAAACTAACCTTTTCTCATTGAAATACAAACAGAAAACAATATACATATACATTTAAACATTTTTTAAACATTCAACTTGTGAAATAATCAATATGACGGGCTTTTGTGCCTTGAGTGTAATGGAGTGATATCCGTGACAGTTGAGTTGCTTCGTTACTCGACATTGTCCCTGGATGCTAACCTCTTATTTTTTGAACATGGTGGAAAATCTGTTTAAAATAATTCTGAACGAAGTGAGACTTTACAGTTGCAAACAGAGGATACTCATGAGCGTGTTCAGTCAAATTTACTTAAGGAAACCAAAATCCAGGTGAACCTGATAGACAATGAGTAATAGGTTCGACCAGAAGGGGTCACTGAAACACGAATTTGTGCCACTACGATAACTCACCAAAATGAAACGTCGGGAAGAAAGACGATAAAAAGTTGTTTTAGATGAGAATCAATGGCAAAAAATCAAGGATGAATATGCCAAGTAGAACTGAAAAAGCAGGACGTTAATGCCTCACTATGCAGAATAGCTTTTATTCTTTTTCAATTGAATTTACTGATTCAACAACGAATACTTCGTTAATATCCGACACAGTAACCAAAAAGCATACTGTTTTGATTGAATTGACATTTACAATTTCAAATTCATCCGGTATCATGTGAAGTCTGTGAATAAAAGTTAAACCGATTCGTGGTATGGACGTAGTTGGATATGCTTTTTTATGACATCTTTTGACAACTTCATAGTGTTCACCGGGACACTGACAAGCACGTTCACAATTGCAGAATGTTCTTCTAACGAATACTCGCACGATCTCAAACAGTGAAATACGATGAGCAAGGTATTTTACACAAGTGGAATTTGTAACCTTAGCTCGAGTATACATTTCTAACGTATAAACCATTTTACCTTTCAGCAATTTGAGGGAAATCTTGCAATTACCTTGAATTTGGTTATCTCTTAGTGCTTGCATAATGTCATCTGATACTCGCATTTTGGATATTGCCCCAACTATATGCATGGACTCACCAATAGCCTGCAGTTTTAACTGTTTCGTCGGACACATAATTTTTTTATAAAATGCATATGCCTTAGTACCTTCAATAAGAAAATCCTTATTTAATGTAAAAGTATTTATGTAAAATGATGCGCCGAAGTATATTTGAAGCTCTGCACATTTACTGCCGTGCACTAAGTTTTTAGGTTTTCCATTTATGTCCTCAAAGCAAAACAGGAATATACGAAAAGTAGACCTAAATCAAGAACAGTTTGAGGAAAATGTAAAACAGAGTGCAAGTTGCAAGTCATATGTTTGAGATGGTAAAGGTTTTCAAACCTAGAAAGAAATTCATTGAACATGCGTGAGGCATCTTTAATCATTTCCTGGGATATACTTGGTTGACAAAGAAGATATATTCCGCCAACCAGCAACTTAAAATGCTCGAAGTATGGCCCTGATAAGATACTTTCTAAAACTGGCAGTGCGAAATAAAAAAGAAATACTTTATTTCTGATGCTTTCCACCACTGCAAGTGTTCTTTGATCGACCTTGGACGCCTTTGAACGAACTCTGGCGGGAAAAGATTTGAATTCCTCTATCAACAAGGTCTACTAAGTGAGCAATGTTGAAACGTTCACCTGCGTAAGTTCGATTAAACCACAGTTTTGGAAGCATTCTCATCAAGCCTTCAAAAACACAGTGCATTGCATCTAATGAAGTTGTTCGCATCCACATATAAACAAGCATAGTCAAAACCGTTGATCCCTTTACACCACAAACTGGATTTTGCCTTTCTGTCGCTGTTGTCGCGTGTCGTAACGTCTACTGTTCAGTTCGAAGTGGTAAATTCCGTCTGTATGGATAAACTTGAACATTATCATGTCTCTGTCCTGGCAGCTTGCACTTGTGACACCCAAATTTTCCGTTATACTACTTCATGTTCAGGAATAACGCTTTTGCTAGAAAATCGTATGTACTACAAATACAAATACAGATACCTTTAACTTTGACAGAAATTTCCGCATCTGATACATCGAAATCAACACAATTTCTTTATTGGTCTATTTCAGTACCAATAGGAAACATGAACATATTAGCTGAAGGTTTATCTTCACCAAACCACATTCCTATCCATGTTAAGTTCTCGTTCTTGAATCTTTCTTCGTAAGGTAGCTCGTTAATAACTAGGTATATTGGCCAGAGAAGTATTTAGATGACTTGAAGACTTTCACTCCGTCTGTGTACCAACAAAACGAAATGTTCCTCCGATCAGCTAAAATCCCATCTGGGGCACTTAGTTCGCGGTACACAGCGCCATCGTAGATATCCTCAATATTATCAGCAACTATTTTCACTCTATTAAATCGATGTTGTAATTTCTGATGAAAGCCACGTCTCTTGAAGAGCGCTTGAAGATATGAAATGACCGAGATACTCATGAAGTAAGTAATTTTTGAGCGATCTAAACACTCTGAACAATGGTCATTTTGGTTTTCAAGATAGCCGCTGCAATTTGAACAGTAGAAGTGTTTGTTTATCAGGCGCTGTAAATTCTCAAAATACTTTTTAAAATGATACAAACTTATAATCCAGGAATTCTCAAGAGGACAGTGCTGTTCAATTAACTTTAGGACAGCACACAACATTACACCCGTTACAGAAAAACGTAAAGTAAAGGCAAGTATACATAACAGACTTTCTGCTTTAGTTATCTGAGCTCCTGGGTATAGTGGTTCGTCCCCATCAATCTCTGCATAATGATGTGGCTCTTCAGGCTCACTTTTGAACTCACTTCTTTCGTTGTTCGAATCAGGGGAATCTCCTCCTTCATAGTTCAAATCGTTGTATGAACTTTCATGACTATTCTGATTAGTTCGCCTTAAAAAAGAATAATAAAATCTTTAACTTGTTACAAATGTTTCAATGGGTTTAGAAGTAAAGCAAATTTTTTATTATAATCGGAAATAAAAAGATAAATGGATCATTTAATCAAAACCATACAGCACAATAAATATAATTGAACTAATGAGATTCTGTCTGTAGAGGCAATATTGAGATCCACCCTGCTTAAAATGTCAGATAAAAACCATTTAGAAACCAGATAGGAACCGGGTAGAAACCCATTTGTTTTCTAACCGTCTCTCACCGGATCTTAACTGATCTTAATTTCAATATATGGAATTTAGCCAGGTCATAACTGGTCTTTATATGGGAAATGGTAACGAAAAATAAGTTGTAAAAATCTTCTAACCAGTCCTAACCGGGTTCTATCCCGAATTTGGGAACAGAAATGAAAAATTGTCAGACTGAAGTTAGTTTTTAACTGGTCTCTAACCGGTTCCTGAAAGGCACTCGATACTCGTGTGTACTTTGACCGATCCTAACCGGGATCTATCCGGCGATTAAAAAAGATAAATTAAATATTGTCAAAGACCAAAGTTAGCTTTTAACTGGTCTCTAACCGGTTCCTGAAAGGCACTTGGCACTGGTGTGTGTTCTAATCGGTCCTAGTTGTATTTTATCCTGCGATCGAAAACAGAAATTAAATATTGTCAGACCGATTCCTAAAAGGCACTTGAAAATTGTGTGTGTTCCAACCGGTCCTAACCGGGTTTTATCCGGCGATCAATAACAGTAATTAAATATTGTCAAAGACCCAAGCTAGTTTCTAATTGGTCTCTAACCGGTTCCTAAAAGGCAGTTAGCACTGGTGTTTTCTAACCAGTCCTTACTGGGTTCTAATCTGAATTTGGGAACAGAAATTAAATATTGTCAGACTGAAGTTATTTTCTGACTGGTACCTAACCGGTTACTGAAAGACCCTTTATACTGGTATGTACTTTAACCGGTCCTAACCAAGTTCTATTGGGCGGTCGAAAAGAGAAATTAACTATTTTCAAAGACCAAAGTTAATTTCTTATTGATGTCTAACCGATGCCTAAAAGGCATTTGGCAATGGTGTGTGTTCCAACCGGCCCTGACCGGGCTCTACTTGGCGATCCAAAAAGATAAATTAAATATTGTCAGATTAAAGTTAGCTTCTAACTGGTCTCTAACCGGTTCCTAAAAGACGCTTAATACTGGTGTGATGCAGTTTACAAACCAGGGACAAAATCCGGTAAGAGACCGGTTAAGAAGCGGGTATGAATATTTTGAGGACCCAGTTACAAAACGGTTTGGTGACAGTTACAACCAGGGGACGAAATTCGGATCTAGCCCTGTAAAGAATCGGGTATAAATATTATATGATTCTGGATAAAAACCAGTTAGGTGCCAGTTACAACCTGTTGACAAAATAAGGTGAATTACCGGTTAGTACCGGTTAAGAACCGGGTAGGAATATTATGAGGACCCAGTTACAAACCAGTTAGGTGACGGTTACAACCCGGGGATGAAATTCGTATGAGGGCCAGTTAAGAATCGGGTACAAATATTGCAGGATGCTGGTTAAAACCCGGTTAGGTGCCGGTTACAACCAGAGAGAAAATGCAGATAGAGACCGTTTAGGGTCGGTAACCGTATAGGCATATTATGAGGACCCAGTTACAAACCGGTTAGGTACTACCCGGGGATGAAATTCGTGTAGGGGCCGGTGAAGAACCGGTTAGGAATCGTGTACAAATATTACAGAATACCGGAAAGAAAGCGGTTAGGTGCTGGTTACAACCCAGGGACAAATACGGTTAGAGACCGGTGAAACCCGGTTAAGAATATTATGAGGACCGAGTTAAAAACCGGTTAGGTGACGGCTAAGTCCTGGGGATGAAATTCGGATAGGCGCCGGTGAAGAACCGGTTAAGTATTTGGTACAAATATTCCATTATACCGGATTAATACGGGTTAGGTACCGGTTACAACCCAGGGACAAAATCCAGTTAGAGACCGGTTAAACCCGATAGGAATATTATGAGCACCCAGTTAAGAACCGGTTAGGGGACGGCTAGATCCTGGCGATGAAATTCGGATAGGCGCCGTTAAAGAACCGGTTAGGAATCGGGTTACAACTCTGGGACAAAATCCGGTGAGAAACCGTTTATGGCCAGTTAGAACCCGCTTCTAACCAGGTTCGTGCCGGGTTCTATCCGATATTTTAAGCGGGGCAATGAATCTTTAATTTCAGTGAACGATTTGTTGAAATCAAATTACAGATATTTTTATCAGTAAAAATGGGAGCATGATCGAATTCATCAGATACATCAGCAAATTCATGAGAAGCATCATCATATGCATCAGAGGCATCGTCGTATTTATCAGAGGCAGCATCGAACGGTATTGGGTTATTGCTACTATTATCGTCAAATTCATCAGAAGCATCATCATATTCATCAGAGGCGTTATCGTATTCATCAAAGACAGCATCGAACGGTATTGGGTTATCGACATTATTATTATGTAATTCATCAGAGGGATCATGCAAGGATATTAAATTATCGTCACTATTATCATCAGCATGATTATCATTATCACTGTTCGGAACATCTTCCGCGATCGATTCATCTTGCGCAATCGATTCATATGCCTCAAAACTTTCATGATCATTATTCCCGATTCCCGTATTTTGCGGAAAATTTGACCTAAGAAAAAATCAAACCATCAGCCATTTTAAAACGGAAAACAGGAGCGGGTCGATTGATCTTTCGCATAGTTATGAATTTGTTGGTAAAAAATGAATTTTTCACGATTTCATTGTTAATTATTCGTTATTCTGATTTAACGAATATCAAATTTTATCATAAAGTAGAAGGTTTAAAAGTGATCCATACATTTTGCAAAATTTGTTATGCATATTTACTACATTTTTCAGACGCCAGATGAATTTGATCCCCTATACGGTTAAGAAGATAATAAACAGCAATGCAGGTATCGGGTTAAAATGAGTGTGGCCACATTCCATTTAGCACAGTGCATTAATATAATGAATTTATTGACGTACGAGTATAAACGTGTCACTGGTTGCCAAATTATCCAAAAAATTATTATTGTAAATAAATTAGTAATAATTAATTTAATTAATTTAATTAATTATAATTAATTAATTAAATAATAAATTAAAAGCTAATTTAAGTTACATATTTTGTTCTAAGTAAACTAAAAAAGAAATAATTTAATAATAATTTATTTATATTTAATAACTTCACTTCAACCAAACTCTTTACTTAATGTAACCTTTCAAAATAAGTTTAAAATTAAATTAAAAAATCTTTTATTAATAAAAAAAATCTTTGACTTATACATAATAATTTAAGAATAGTATGTATTAAAAAGAATTTTTCATTAATTGATAATAGTTATTATTCATTTCCGGTTTGTAATTTTTGTCTTCTTTTTACAAAGTTTCTTATTAATTTGATTTCAACTTTAATAATTTATTGAGTTATTTTACAACCAGTAAAGATAACAGTTTTATTTATTAATAATGTAAATAGAAGAAATTTAAATAATTTGATCGATATACATAATTATCAAATTTAAGTTTTCCTCTCAAAACAAAACAACTTTAACTTTGAAATATTAAAATCTATATTGAACCGTTAAAGAGTTTAAAAAGCATCTAAAAAATTAAAAACCTTGGAAATGAGATAAATTAAAACACCAATACTTCAAAATAAATGTCATAAAAGTTGAATAATTCTACTTCGAGGCCTACAAACTTGAATAATTTTATGAAGCAGTCAAAGCTTGAATTAGTGAATTCAATGAACAAACATTTCACCCATTTTAAACTCAAAGAACTCAAAATTGCCTCATTTTAAACTTGAACACTGCTGTTTATTAAAGATAACATTAAATATATAACATTAGCAATTGATTACGAAAGATAAAACCAGGAGATGCATCTTCCAAGTAGACCATATTTTTCTTACCGAATCAGTTTCAGAGTCAGAAATATTTCGATGTTCTATTAAATCAGCTCTGATTCTCTTTTTTTGTTCTAGCTAAATATTCTTCAAAAGGCCGCGAATTAAAAAAATGCAATAAACAAGTCTCAAGGGGAAAAGGCTATTGAGGCACTTAAAGCAAAATCAAAAAAGAAAACCGAGACTTTTTGCAATAAAAATGTTTTGCATTTGATCTCAGCCATAGAACTAAAAGGTACTAAACAATTAAACAAAATTTTCTTATATCTTTTAATAATCGATTTTTTTAGTTTCAAAATGTTTAATTATAACATTTTTTTATATCTCTTGAGCAGAATATGATTATGGTTACGAGGAAAATTTTTTCTCAAGTGTATCCAACCTAAAAATCGGATTTTTTATGAAGGGAATAAAACTTGGACAGAGTGATGATTAAAATTGACGAATAAGTTCAAAATTTGAGATAATTTTGAATAGTATAGATTTTTTAATTTTATCTTAAGCAAAAATATATTTACGGCAATTTTTTAATATTTTCGATATCAACTATGAATATCGTTAATATTTTCAAAATCAACTGAAACTTTTTGACCCTTTAACAATTGTTTTTATCATTCTTAGGAATCTACTTAATATTTAAAGTCTTATAACTTCCTAAATTGTCAACAAAATTAAAAAATTTCATTTGCATAAATCATGTCTGTATCTCACCAACCACAAACTGTGAACAAATTCTGAAATTTAGCAAAAACTTGCGTCATTTTTTAATGAAATGACTAAAATGTGTCTTCCTATTAAAAATCATTTATTCCTAGAATCTCCTCGTGTTTCACAACCTATAAAAATAGATCGAGAGGAAAAAAATATCGAAAAATCAAATTCGCAAACAGAATCGAACAATTTGGATATGGTGCAAAAACTTTTCGATTGCAACGTAATCACGGAAAGAGATCATGTCAATATGGTGGCAAGGCAAAGTAGTGGCGTAGTACTAGAAGGTATTAAAGTTTAAATCATTTATTATGCTTTTATTTATTTTATTTCTATCATAGTAAAAGGTGACTTTTAGTCAATTATTAATTTTAATAAATGTAACAAATGAGTTACGTGAGAGCACTAATTGTGACATTGAGTGAAGATATAGGCATGATTGAAAATAATTCTACCCTAACTTCATTCAGAATACTATCGTAAAATCTGGAAAAACACCCTCTATAGCAGTTAAAAATTTGCAATGTGCTTTTTTGATATAACTAAGATATTTTCGGATTTAAATAATTAAAATGATCCTACAAAGGATCCCTTAAACTTTTTAAATCTACAGCTTAGAACGATGTTTTGCTTCTTTTACAGTTCTCTACACCATTTTTTATAAGAAAATTTCTAGGATTAATTCAAAAATATTACTGAAATATTTTATAGTTTTTGAAAAATAATTTAAAATAAATTTCAGTTCTATTCTTCGGCCTTATTAACATCACCCTCAATGAAAAAGGTATGATAACGCCTTTTGGCGAAAGTTGAATAGCTGTTTTACTGAAATATCATAACAAACAAAACGAAGTTTAAACTTTACCTTGATTCTGGCGTAAAAATTACCTAAGACAAAAATGAACTTCACAATATGAACTTTACCCGAATACCGGTTAAAGTTTATTTTGTTTTTCCATGACAAGGAATGTATTTTAAAATACGTGAAGTTGTCTCAATAAAACTTAATCCTTCTAAAAAAATACCTGCCAGCAATTTTATCATTAGTTTTTTCTGTGATAAAATGAGGCTGGAACTTCCAAACAGGGATATTTTTTAGGAAGGCAACTTCAACCATGGACCTATGAATTAGCGAGATGGAGCATCCGGGTCATCGATTCACCATTTGTAATTCTTTTGATTATTAACCAAATTTAAATTTTAAAAAAGTTATCGTAGATGACGGTTGAAAGGACCTGGCGAACGATCAGGCGCGCTTGGGCTGTCTAATCATCATTTGTAATTGTTTTGGTTATTGACCAAATTTTAATTTCAAAAAAGGTTTCGTAACTGACGTTGGAAAGGACCTGGTGCACGATCAGGCCGCTTAGGTCGTCGACTCACCATTGAGAGTTACTTTGGGTATTGGGCAAATTTACATTTTAAAAAAGTTCTTTCAGAATACGTGTTAAACTACCTGGTGCACGATCCGGCGCACCCGGGTCATCGAATCACCACTTGTAATTGTTTTGGTTATTGACCAGATTTAAATTTAAAAAAAAGATGTCGTAAATGACGTTTGAAAGCACCTGGCGCACAATAAGGTACGCCCGGGTCGTCGACTCACCATTGTAGTTATTTCTGGTGATAAAAAAATAAGATAATAAAAAAAAATTCTTGTATAGAAAAAATTTTAATTTCAAAAAAGTTCTCGTAGATGACGTTTAAAAGGTCCTGTTGCTCAATCTAGCGCACCCGGCTCATCGACTTACCATTGAAAGTTATTTTGGGTGTTGGAAAAACTGGAATTTTAAAAATGTCTTGCAGAATACCTATTAAATTACCCGGTGCACGATTCTGCGCACCCGGGTCCTCGACTCACCATTTGTAATTTTTTTGCTTATGGGTGAAACTTAAATTTCACAAAAGTTCTCGTAGATGACATTTGAAAGGACCTGATGCACGATCAGGTGCACTTAGGTTGTCGACTCACCATTCAGAGTTTTTTTGGGTGATGAACAAATTTACATTCTGAAAAAGTTCTTTCAGAATACGTGTTAAACTACTTGTTGCACGATCCGGCGCACCCAGGTCGTCGACTCATCATTTGTAATTCTTTTGGTTATTGACAAAATTAAAATTTCAAAAAAGTTCTCGTAGATGACGTTTAAAAGAACATGGTGCTAAATCCGGCACACCCGTTTCGTCGTTACTATTGGTGGATGTTTTTACTGTTAGCACAGTTGAAATGTTCTGAAAGTTCTCGTAGATGACGGCTTGAACGACGTGGTGAACGATCCGATTCCATGTTGCGAACAAAGTTACGTTAATAATGTTCCTCGTCAACAATTTTGCAAAGTCCTTTAAAAGTAATTTTTTCCGAAAATTCTGCTGAAAAATTGATTGGATGATGTTACTTTTTGAAATTGTCGTGAAGTCCAATAAAAGAAACTATTTATCCACAAATCCGTTTTAAAAAGTGAGGAAAATGTAGTAGATTGTGTCCATCTTCTAAAATTTTTCCGAAGTTTAATTCAAACCAATTCACGTTGGACCGTGGGCGAAGCATGGGAAGGGGCCATTAGCCATGCTTGACCCATTGTTCATTACAATGTGACGACCGTGGGACGACCGTGGGTGAACATTGACACAATCTTGAGCCACGCTTACCCCACGCTTATCCAACGCTTCACCCACGCATACCCCGTGCTTATCCCACGCTCACCCCACGCTCATGCCATTGTTGACCCATGTTTCACCCATTAAAACTTTTTCACGCGGGTATGTGTTGCCAATGAGCAAAACGGTGCACATCAATGTTTAAAAACTTGTTTTCTTCGTGGAAAGGTATTTCAAGTTTTTTTCCGGTATAATTTTTCAGAGTACGAAGCTATTTAAATATTTCGCATTCTAGTAAAACAAGCGACTCGGAATTTCTGGACTATTTATCATTTAACGTGAAAACCCTTTTTTCTTGTTCAAAATGTAACTATTTTATTCAAAATCGTTTTATTTCTGTGTGGCTAAGAATGATTTTTTGAGTGGTTGAAACACAATGTGTTTTACTGAAAGATAACAACCATCCCACGTTTGATTGGAAATATTTCTTCTGCAGTTGAATATGCATTAAAGATGAATTTTCAACCACAATGACAAATTTTGATTTGGAATAGAAAAACTTTAATCCAAACTTCAACTTTTCTCCAAATAGTTTAATTTTCAACTGAAAACATGAATTCTTAACTAAAATACAGCGAAACCCTTTAATAGCTCTCCCTTCTATAACCCTTCTAAAAATAACCGCCACGCCGCGCCGCAGGTAGGTTCAATAGGAGCTGTGCGGGGGGCGCGGGGCCTGCGGTTATCACTCAGGCGAGCACTCAGGCGTGAACAAACGAAAGCGAAGTGGTTTATAATGAGTCAGTTTCAACCCACCGTTAGCCCTAAAATCGTCGCTATAGAAGAGTTTCACTGTATTAATCTTGAACAAGATAGTAAAAGAATTTGTAACCAAAATGATGAATTTGTAAAGAGACTAACTTTTTAACAACAGCGTTCATCACTTAGCAGAAAAGCGTAGTTTTCGACGGAAGCCATGACTTTTTCAAGAAATAACTGCGTTTTCAAGTAAAAAAGACTTATTTGCATTCAAGCAGATAAATTTAGAACTAAAAAACAATATTTTTCAAGTAAAAATGGATTAGTTCAATTGTCAGTTAAAAAAGTAAATTGCCAAAAAAAAAAAATAACTTTTACGATAAAACTGTTGAATCTTAAATTACAGTAAAGAATTTTAAATGAAAGAGTTTAGGTTTCAACTAAGCAGAATTGTAATAATCCATTTTTATTTGAAATTTTTTTCAGTTTTAAATCTATCTCCTTGATTGACAATTAGTCTTTTTTACTTGAAGAAATAGTTCTTTCTATAAAAAGTAAAAAATCCCCTTCGAAAAATCCGCTCTTCTACTAAAAAATTAATCTTGTTCCAAAATTAGGTTTTTTTTTACAAATTCATCTTTTTGGTTGACAAATCATTTATTCCAGCTTAAATTTAATCATTATAGTAAAACAGACATCTGTTTGGTTAGAAATAGAACTACTTGCTTAAAAGTGTAAATCTTGTTTAAGAAATTCTTCTATTATAGTTAAGACTCATCGTTTTACTTGAAAAATCATCATTTTTATTTGTCATTTTAGAAAATTCGTCTTGAATGAATTTTTAACTACGGAATATAATTTTCCAACCAAAAATGGGATAGTGCTTGGGACAGTCGTCATTTTTTTAGTAAAAAGGATTATGTTTCAATGACAAAAAATATTATAGCAATAAAAATATAATTTTTAACAAAATATCTACATTGGGACAAAAGAAAGGGTTTTCACATGAAAGCGTAACGCTATCCCCCCCCCTCCCCATTTGAAAAACCAAAATGTAAATCACATGATCTTGAAGATCTTGAAGATCTTCAAGTGCGCTCATATGCGCCATAATATTTTTTTAATTTTGAAAATGGCCCACTATACGGAGGTGACAAAATTTTACGAATGATGACCAACAAAATAAAAAGTTTTCAATCCGCATTGATAAAGTGAATTTCCCATTGGGTTTCAAATGTGCTCAGATGCGCCACTTTCAAAATTAACAAAAACAATAATCAACCCGCCAATTAACACTTGCTACCGATAAACTACCCAATGATATCTCCACCTAACCTAAATTGCAATATAAAAATTTATAATGATCTCTTCAGACAGAATTTCAAATGCGCTCATATGCGCCACTTTCAAAATTGACAAAAAAATCATAGTCAACCGCCACACAACCACTTGTGACGATCCACTATTCGATGATATCTCCAAATAAATTAAATTGCAGTATAAAAATTTAGAATTGTGAGGGTAGTTGATTATGCTTCTTCTCAATTTTGAAAGTGGCAGATATGAGCGCATTTGAAATCATATCAGAAGAAATCATTATAAATTTGTATACTGCAATTTAAGTTATTAGGAAATATCATCGGATAGTGGATCATAATAAGTGATAATAAGGGGTGTTGTTTATGGTTTTTTTTTCAATTTTGAAAGTGGCGCATATGAGCGCATTTGAAACCCTATACGAAGAGATCATTATACATTTTTATACCTCAATTTAAACTATTTAGAGATATCATCGAGTGGTGGATCGTTACAAGTGGTTGTGTGGGGGTTGATTATGGTTTTTTCTCAATTTTGAAAGTGGCGCATATGAGCGCATTTGAAATTCTGTCTGAAGAGATCATTATAAATTCTTATACTGATATTTAGGTTATGTGGAGATGTCATTGGGTAGTTTATCGGTAGCAAGTGTTAATTTGCGGGTTGATTATTGTTTTTGTTAATTTTGAAAGTCGCGCATCTGAGCACATTTGAAACCCCATGGGAAAGTCACTTTATCAATGCGGATTGAAAATTTTTTGTTTTGTTGGTCATCATTCGTAAAATTTTCTTGCCTCCGTATAGTGGGCAATTTTCAAAATTAAAAAAAAATTATGCTCGCTGTTGAGAATTTAACACCTGCGTTAAACTGCCCCTCCCCTTCAAAATATATCTTTGTTAATTAGCTAGCGCAAACATTTTTAGTGATGGTGCATTTGAGCGCATTTGAAGTTATGAAAGATAGGTATGATCAATTTCAAACAATTTAATTAGTTTAGAAAAATGATGCTAGCCCCCCCCCCCATTTTGA
>NC_046666.1:61719183-61730808 GCF_010883055.1 Belonocnema kinseyi | reverse complement strand
CCCCCCCCCCCCGCGTAACACCTGACATAAGTCCTACAGTTTTGTGGCGCAAAAATTTTAATTGGTGGCGCATTTAAGCGAAATTAAAAAAAAATGTAAACAAACCGAGATATTCAATAACACGCGTTTGCATCTGTACCTTTTAACATATGAGAGTTTTTGAAAAAAGTACTGTTATTGGCTAAATCGGACATGCTCTTTTTATTAAAACAAAACAAAAATAGTGAATTCCAATTATTATTTATATGCAAAACTGTAGATATGCTAGATATTAAAGCACAAAGTCGCCGAGAATCCTCAATAATAAACATACCTGCTGCTGAATACAGAAATTAGCTGTAGTTGTGCTATTCGATTTCATGAAATCGGACTGCAGAAAGACCGAGATATGCTAGAATTTCTGCAAATGTATTGTTTCTTCATCAGGAATTCTCGGCAGTCACTGTGGATATGCTAATTGAGACCTAATTATCTTGAGATTTAATTAAAATTTTTAATAATGATTAGCACAGTAAAATCCGTCTTTTCATTGCGAATCCAAAATATAAATATCTACTACGTGCACTCCGTATATTAAGAACAAAATATGAAAGCATCTACATTATTCGTCAGAAATTTTGTACATCATTCAGTTCAAAAATATCGTCATCGAAAGCTCAAAAACGACAGATTGACGTCAAAAAACCACGGTTTTCATATTTTTGGGATGGATACTTTACAAAACAATTTTTGCACATAAGAAAATGGAGGCTGGTCTTCAGCGCAATAAAGTCAGCTTGATCATTGTATAAACGCTGTTCTTATAAGAATGTTCTTTTGCGAGTAAATTACAAAAATATACAGCTTTTTTCGAGGGGCCTGCGTAAAGTGCACTGAAAAAAATAGTTGGTTGGGACAACTAACAAAGTAGTAGGCCCAACTAATTTAGTTTGTAATATATGCCGCTGCTATTAAAGTGGTTGAGGCTACTACTTTTATTACTACTTTATTTGTTCTCGCTACAACATTCGATGGTAGGTACTACTTACAGGTAGTTGTGTTTACTACTTTAAATAGTAAGCGTTACTACTTTAGTTATTAAGTCTTACTATTAAATTAGTTATTTTACAAATAAGTTAGTTGATCTTACTACTTAAAGCAGTAATCCTTACTATTATATAATCTTATATAATATTACTATTCAATCTTATATTTTCTTACTATTCATATGATTATATTCAACCCAGTGGCAAGATGAATTGTCACGATGATGTATTTATACAAATTAGGGTACCTTTTCACGGAGGCCTGTTTGAAGTATTCGTTGAATTTATTTGACACATCGAGTTCACATCTATAGGTTATCAATCAATGAAATTTGCCATAAACCAACAAAGTAACTAGAAATAAATCCTATGAAAAATATTAATTCCACGATTATTTCAAAACAGGCCTCCGTGAAAAGGTGCCCTAAGCATAGGCCGTTGAAGACGCCCTAAGGATCTATACGATGCTCTTTAATATTTTCCACCTGTTTACACAATATACGTAAGGGTTCAGATTAAAATGGCGATCATCGAAAACATGACGAAACATTTCGATGCAAATGTTAGCAGCACTGCTCAGAATTCAGTTCTGCCAATATCGCCAAGGGCCGAAGCTTGTAACCTTTACTACTTTTATTTCTTGGAAAATAAATTGCTGGTAAATGCAACTACTTTATTTTTTGTGATTACAATTACTATCCTCACTAATATAACCTTCATAGGAGGACTAACGGCGACTTATTACCGTAGAAAACTGGTTAGTTACTGTTACCATCGAAGTAGTTGTCGTGGCTTAAACCAACTCTACTAATAAGGAGCTTCTTGTCGCAACTAACCATTTTTTAGGGTGTGAGCGGATAGCAGTTCGGTCCATTAAAAGTGTAGAGGATTTAGAATCGGTTTAAATGCCCATTGGGCGTTTTAGGATTACGAGCATAACATTTACAACATATTCTTCCTATTGCCAACCTGAGCGTTACCGGACTTCAATGATGTACCTCGCGGTGTATATGAACGAAGATGCATGTCGTTGGAAAATTCCAAATTTAATGATGAAGCCGTTCAAATTAAAGAACACTTAAAAGCCGTAGCAAACAACGATACTATATTATATAATATTACAGTACGTGAACTGTTTGCTATTTTCCGGACTCAATTTAAAGATATATTATCTTTTCGAAATGAATAGAAAAACAAAGAATCTGAATTGAAAATATACAGATACACTGACTGAAGTTGAATAAAAATGCTGCAAACAATTGAAAACTACAATTATCCGAAGACGAATAATTTTTATTCGCCTCATGATAAAAATTATCTGCCGTCGGATAATTTTAGTTTTCAATTGTTTGCAGCGTTTTTATCGAACTTCAGATAAATAATATCTCAGGCAGTTGCTATTTTAATATACGGTTGCATCCTAAACAATTCTAAATTGGTAAATATGAATTAATTAAGTTCTATCTTCTACAGAAAATGGGAAATATGTTACTCACCATTCACTTATATGTAAGTAATTTTCATTTCTTAATTTAAATTCATAATAAAAATATACCGTATTCACTTAGACATATATTTGTTTTTATCCTTGATCTGATAAGAAACTGCGGCAGTTAACATTACGCAAGAGTGGTTTAGCATAAGTTTTTGGGAGAGTAGTCTGTAAGAAGGGCTTTGGGGGGGGGTATACACATCAACATTGATGACGTCACTTGCATTGCCACTGCTTCAGCGGTCGTAAGAGATAAGTGCCTGGTTGTCAAGCACTGATAACGCAGCCGTGTTGTCACAGTGGGTTATCTATTGTGGTTTATACAGTAAGAACAAATTCATAGTAGCCATATTTTTGAGTGCGACAAAGACACTCATAGGCGCCATCTACTATCGTCTATTTTGCTTAAAATTCAGTATCAATAAGAATATATGATTGTGGTGATGATTCCCGAGTCAAAAAGATTTTACTCGGCTAAGTCTTAAATCCCCCCCTCCCCCAATCAAGACATAGCCAATAAATTCTCAAGATATTTTCTAATTCTTGACCCTGGTCCAACTCAAGATCAAGACGAGATTATCCCAAAAGAAGGCCTCCGATGGTCATTACTAATTTGCCTTCAATTTTGGAGAATGCTTATATTATTTATCTTCATTGTTCGCATTTTATATATATTAATAAGTTTTCTTACCTGCAATAATTATGTCCTTGGGATGGTGAATCTAAAAATGTCCATTTTTTCTTATTCCCAAAAGTTCACTAGATACTTGTAGAAAATAATAGTTTTAATCCTTTTATGGAAAAATGTATAAGCTTGTAGTTGATAAGATCGACAGTTTCCAAATTTTTAATTTTCAAATCATTATTTAAAAAATTACAAGTGTTATCGGTGTGATAGTCCTTAGCAGATGTCAACAGTTTGGTCCCAACCTATCTACCGGTTTCCTGGAAATGGCAGACTCTGCGAGTAGGATTCATAGTTTATACAGGTATAATGGTCAGTGAACTGTTAAACAATAAACTGAGAATGAAATTTAAAAAAGAAAACTTTCGAAATTTTGACCCTGGCAAATAGTAAAACCTATTTCCTAATACTGAAGGCCTGAATCATAAATTGTTAAATTAATTTCCTTTAAGAGAAATTCGGTATGTTTAACAAAACTGACAAGAACACTTCTTGTGCTAATACAAGTTCGAATCGACTTAACAAGTACTCCCCATAACAAATTTCAACCATAAATATGGCTGTCTTGTAGTCGAATCTCATAGCGTATTCGGTTATCCTGCACTGATTCACTCCGATCTGCATCGTCGTAGGTCGGAGTGAGAAGGAAGAAGTAAGAAGAAGTAAGAACATTTTTTTCAATTCGCGCAACCGAGGGTTAGGGTACCTGGTGTTATTCAAAAATAAATTAAAATTTTTGAGGAAATTAATTTAAAGTCTTCTTATTTCTTTTTGTTTTGTTCAAACAAAATAAAGAAATAAGAATCTTCGTTTTACTTTCGTTTGAAACCGCATGTCTTGACCAGTAAACAATGTTATTTTTTGCAAATGCATCGCCGTCTGGCGTGAATCAAAAACATTTTTTCAAATAAAAGATTACTTATTTTTTAATGCAGAATCTGAATCTGCAATAAAAAACGTTGGTTTCAATTTTAAGTTCTAAAGTTATCCCCTCCCCTACCGGCCCGAGAGGGTGGGGTATAGGGTAAATTGTTGCGGATTTGCTTCTCCCACTCGAAAATACAAAGTTCTCGTCATGGACATTTTTTGTTTGTATGCATATTTTTTAAGATATTTTAATGTCACAAGATGAAAAGAACACCCTGTTTTCACATATATTTTATGTATATCTATTGAATTCTAAGCCTTTTACTGTCACCTAAAGCTAATATGTTAGGTCAATACTTGTATAAAAGTACTGCAATCATGAGAATATATATATATATATATACTTTTCTAAAACGTTAAGTATTTTATTTGAAAATTTGAACAATAAAAACACGAATATATAAAAATAGCATAAAAAACGCTAGAAACAGACAGATGAAAAACAAATTTTTTTAAAAGGGTGCAAAGAATTATTTGGGAAATGAAATAATTCATGGACTGCCTACATACCTAAAGTCAAAATGAGAAGTTTGCGCTTAAAAAGTATATTAAGCTTTCTAATTTATCTATACTCCACTTTAGCCCTTTTCTCGGATGGGTGAAGGGTGTATTGAAAATTAAATTTATTACAATTGAGTAACTCTCCTGAAAACAATCATCACGTTGAAAGAGAAGGTGAGATGGGAAAACATGGTTTGAAGTTCAAATGAAGGTTAAATCAGTAAGATCAACTTTATCAGTTTGCGGGCTGAAAGTTGAAAGAAGTGGAAACAACGGTTTTTAATATTTTCACCTTACATTGATTAACGCTTACGTTTAAAGAGGTTGAAACTGACGACGAAACTTCGACTCGGGTATGATGAAGATGCAGGAGAACGGACCGATGGAATAGACAAGACTTATGGATAAAAGTTGGCATTAGCATTTGTTAGCATTATCATTTGATTGACAGGTTAATCGTATCATAATTCATCAAACAAGGTCTCACGAAGTTATGGAGACATCATTTAATATACATACGACAAATATTGAATATTATTGACGTCTTAAAAAGTACATGTTTGTAGCGACAAGTGAATTATATCAAAGGGGTTTTGCAACTCGTAAATTTTCATTTTTTTTTAAATTGTACATGAGACAATCGAGATAATCACTTATCATCTCCTTACCTTGCACCTTCTAGGCATCACCTACTTGTTAAGGCGCCATTCAAATACGCCGGTTATTACTTCATTTGCATATCTCTTGCATTAGAGAATAAGCAGTAGGTGTTTTTGTAATTATTTTTAAGACAACTCATTGGCCATTTTCATGGAGTAATTTTTTAAAAATTATAAGAAAGATAAAAAAATTACGTATTTAATATTATGAGAGTCCACCAAATCGATTTTGAATTTTTCTTTCATCGAACAAAAATTATCCGACGTGTTTCGGTCCAATATTTTTTATCTTTTGGTGTAATTTTTTTAAATAATGTATTTAGTTCTTACGGTTTGGGTCTTTGTTCTGGGACCTCATATTTTTGGATGCTATGCCCAGCAAGAATTCACAGTTCGTCATATTTTTTTTCAAATCGGTCAATATTAATCCGTTTCCCCGGGATTTCCAAGTTAACATAGCGTTTTAAAGAGGAAAAGCTTGGTTCTTGAAAAGAAAAGAAAAAAGGAGTACTTGTTATTAACTTTTTGTAAGTTTAAGAAATAATTTAAACGCAATAACTTTTTAGTTTGATCCCCCCTGAACGCTTATATTGTTTATGGAAAATTCCCCAAAAAATACAAAATAGATATTTTATTTTAAATTCATTATAATGACTGTATTTAAAACAAGAAAACACGAATTATTTCTATTCGATCAGTAGTAAGTTCTTAAGTATTTTAAAACTAATTTTGAATTATTTAAACAGTTATTGATTTTTTAAACAAATGTTTGCAGCTAACAATTTTTAAGAGTGTTATTTTTTGCGGAAAACAGTTACCAATTTTAAAAATAATTAATAATCATTGACTTGCGCTCATTCACAGGAAAGGGGGTGTGAATGAGAGTTTTTCGATTCTCTTACACTATGTTACTTATTATTCAGTATTTTTTATTTCAGAACTTATACTCTAATTTTTCTTAAAATAATATTTTTTTTTAACAGTAATTATTCATTAAAAATTTGTTTCAGTTACTTTATAGAAAGTTTGTTTTGAGTCTCTTTCGTTGAGATAATAAAATACTGATTATGAGCAACAATATCTAAGCGATTCTATGACACTCAAATTTTCTCCACATTTCCTATTAAAATAATTTTAATTTTAATTTGAATTATCTGAATAATTTTCAACTGTTTTTCACAAAAAATATCAGTCTTAACATTCTTTAACCGCGTCATTAGTTCCAGAAAATAATTACTTTTCACTATTTACAGGGAAAAAAATTGTCTGAACAAATGAAAATTGTTCGTTAATTATATCACTGATTCCAGAAAATATTAAATTTTACATTTTACTGGTGAAATAAATTATAATTGTTTAAGCAATCGAAAATTAGTTTTGAAAAACAATTAAAAAGTTTGTTGCTTATCGAATAAAAATAATTAATTTGAAAATTAAAAACCTTCTTTAGCATGAATTATACATAAAACTGTCATTTTCCATTTTTTCAAGCATTTTCCGGGCACAATAAAAGAGGTTTGGAGAGGGTTGGTCAAAATTAAAAGTTATTAGATGAAAATTATTCCTCTAACATTCCTTAAAAAGTGACTAAACCTTAATTTGCAAACGTTAATCTTAAGTACTTCTTCTTTCCATTTTTTTGATACCCGAGCTTTTCTCAGTTAAAAACTCACGTAAATTTTAAAAACCCAGAGGCACGGGTTAATGTTGTTCTTATATCTGTCTGTTCTTAAGAAATCGTATTATTTATGACATTTGCCGTCGACAAATGTTCATATTTCAATCGAACATAAAATAAGATTAATTTCCTTTGTATCAGCAACAATTGTTATTCCTAATATATTTCTCTAAGACTTATATAAATATTTTATTTCAAATCTGAAACCAAGGAAATCTCAATTTTTACGTAAATTTTATTTTTGCAACTACTAGCATTTTTTTATTGTGAAACAATTAGGAGAGTATTTTCTCACTCAAAGAAAAACTATCGCGATATGACTGTCGGAGAATAAGAGCAGGTATTCTGTAAACCACAATAAATCACATAAAATCTTATAAATAATTCATTTATGGGGATATAAGAAAAAATGCGTAATCGATCATCAAATCCTGAATTTTTGGACCACACCAATTTATATATATATGAAATTTAGAACAGTCATTTAAAGCAAGCTGATTGTCCTAGAAAAAACTCAAAACGTAATTGGATTTATCTGAGTAATATCTTAAAAACTTTTTGAAATTAGGTAAAAACATTACTTAAAATGGTTTTATAAAGTATTTTTAATTCCAGGAAGAAAATATTTATTCAAGCAATTACAATATATATCAAGTTTAGAATTTTTTAATAGCAATGCAACAGCAATCAAACATAACTCTCAACTGCGCCACGTTCTCCGCTAACCAGAAAATACAAGAAAATTATAAATAAAGTGAAAACTTTGAATTAAATATTGTTTCCATCCCTTCGATGCTCACTAAATACAAAAAAGCATGTGCTTTTCGTATTAAATTTCCCCAATTTAAAATCTATGCACAGATTCATTTTTAGAGAGTTTAGCGTGAACAGGATAATAACAATGTTTAAATTAAGGTTGTACTTCATTTAAAAATTACTTTGATTTCTTGGTCTTCAGATAACGTTGCGCTGTTGTGATTACTGTTTGATTCTTCTTCTACCGTTGTTGAAAAATTGTAAACATTGCAATGGCTAAAACGGTTTCTTTTTTGTCATTCAAAAAACTTCTACATACTACGAATCCAACAATACCCTTATAGCTTCGTGCTAGGACAGGTGCTAAGACATCGTCAGATTATACGTCGTTTTTACGATATCGTAAAGACACCTTAACGACATGGGCATAGGATATCGTAAAGTTTTCGTAAAGTTGTCGTAAAGATGTCGTAACGCTGTCGCAAAGACGTCGCCAAATTTTGTGCACACTAGGTAGGGCGCGCGACTGTTGGCTCTTGCGCTTCGCGCTCGATAAAGTACGTATCCCGCGCTTCGCACTTGATAATGTATTTACCACGCGCTTTGCGCTCGATAATGTATTTACCTCGCGCTACGTGCTCGATCTTTGTGCATAGACTTTTTAAAACTAAAGGTGAAAGCATCGACAACAATAATTTGGTAATTGTGAATTCTCTTTTGTTAAAGCTCCTTCGACTTTAACGAACATATTCTTATCACGTATCTCGTGCTTCGGACTCGAGTTTATCCCCGAAATTTTATATCATTCCCATAAATATATATTATTATAATTCGTAACTTGTATTGGTATTAAAACAGACGAAGTTTCCTTGTCCCGGGTAGATTTTTTCACAAAATGCAGTTCAATTTGTATTTATATATGTTTAAAAATCGTATCTAAAAAGTTGTAAAAAATACATATATAAGCTACAAGCTACCCTACCTTTTTCTTCTTTTGAGCGCAGCAGTGAAAATTGCCCATAGCTTCTTTCGGAAAATTCCACTAGGTATTCCTGAGAAGAAATGATAATTTATCTTTAAAAGAGTTGTAGAAATAAACTATCAATTGCTGTCATGCATCCGAAACGAACCTTCACTACTTGCAATTTTTCTCTTGTGGTCACTAATTGGTAGGAGTGGTTTAAAATTTAAATATAAACGTGAACCCATACTATGTTGATTTTTTTTCAAAATACGACAAAAAAGCACTCGCAAATAAGGAATATTTCCATCTGACCATAAAACGAGTATCGTCTTGATAATCCATTATCAAGACTGTCCTCGATTTTTAATCAAGTACATCAGTCAGTCATGTAATAACTGGATTTTAAAAAACTATTGAAAATAGGAAGGTGACAACAATAGATATTTTGCACATTTTAATTTTCTCACTTATTGAAATATACCAAATTTTTAAAAAATGAAGCGTATATTAGAAGATTTATTTTAGTGTATAATTAATATGATACTTATTTTTGTGTATTGGCAATAAGTGAATAAAAAATGTGCTGAAGGTGCAGAGCATTTTCGAATTATTTTTCTAAAATTAGGTAAACCTCAAAATTAATTTCACACAATTTAAGATAAAGTTTCAAATTTAGATATTAGAATGGTATCATATTAAGAAGTCATAACCTCCATAGAGTTACTGAAAGCACAGTCACGTTTATCAAAGACATGCGAGGCGCACTCGCGAAGTTTTCGATCTGACTAATCTCTGAAATCGTTATAAGTAACCGACTAATCAAAGAATCCTTATATACTGAACATTAATGCAATTAACTGACTGTGAAATTCTTTCACGAAAGAAAAAAATGATTTTTTATACCACGTCACAATAAATTCCTGGATTAAATAAATGTAACTTTACAAAATTTTCAACAAAGGAAATCAGAAACGTTTTTCTGTTCCTACATTTTATTAATTATGGAAAAAGAAAAAAAGTTTGCTACAAAAAAATCTTGTTTATAATTGTAAAATTTTTGAACCATACAAGCGTTTCTTAGTGTTTCTTTTTTTGATTTGCCAAATTTTCAACTCGATAACGCGTTTTGTGTGAACGTGTGTTACGTTTGAAAATAATGTAAAAAATAAAATTGTTGAGGTTACGAGCACATAGCCTAAATCCATAAAATTTTTGATAATGTTCTGGAGGTGATGGTATTTGAAACTTCGCACAAGAAATATTATATTTTTCAAATATTCCAATTTCCCGCCAAAATAACTTCGCGCCTTCGAGAATATAAATTAAGGCTAGTATTTTATCATAAAAAAATGTGCCAACCTGATATCGAATTTTTTTAATACTACGCATTGTTCGTAATTTTTATTGATGGGTTTTTAATAATATTATAATATAAAGAATTTGATCAACATATAATGAATTCGGTTCTCTATTCATTAGCGAGTTAAATACTTTTTGTTCCGTAACGAGCAAATGAGTTAGACATTTCTATTTTTCAATTAGAAACCCATTCGTTACCCTGTTCTCAAACGAGCACAGTGGATATAATTGAAGATAAAAATTTAATTAAAGCAACTCAAGAGCTTGAATTAAAAAAAATGCTAAGATAAAACACTATGGCCACTAACAACAGTCAAATACTATAAAAATAAGTGAATCATAATTAGTTTTGGAAAATGGCAGCCAGAAATAAATAAATTTTGTCTAAATTTTGCTTATAAATAATGAGTCATTTTAATTTTAAAAAAAACTTTAGAATCCAGTTCGAAGTTTTTTTTAATATCGGCTGCACGGCCTTGTCAGCTGTCAATCAAATTGCCAAAGATTAAGTGCTAAATTTCTTAAATCAGAACTTTGTATAATTTTTGTTTAATTTGCTTTTTTAGTAAATTTTGCTTTTATTTTCAAAGCTAGCAGACTAAAAATGTTAGGATAAGCGTCAAATTTAATATTTTCACGTAGACTTGATTGCTATAACCCAAAATTTCTTTGTGAATATTATATGTAAATTCATACATTCAACATTGTACAAAAAATTCCTCATAGGCTTTTCCGCGTATTTTAATTTCTAAGGTGAAATGAATATTGGAAACTATCTCTGTTTTCACGGTTTTCATGATTTATTTCAAAACACATTGCTTTTATACAAAAATATTCTACAAAGAAATCATGTAATTCATAAAAATACCAATTTTTTGTGTGCAACATTTTTAAGTCATTTTTCGACCGAACTAACCGAAAATAAAAATCGCGCTGCTTTTTATGATTTTGGTCAAATAAAGAACAATAGGTTGAAATTTATGTATTTTGGAGAGAAATATTGTATAGTTCAAGAGTGATATTAGTATTAACAATGAAAAAAAAGTTTCTTGTAGTTTTTCTAATTTATCAATAAAGATGTTGGTTTTTCATTATAAACTTTTATAACAAACTTTAAGATTTCGAAAAAGCACAACTATTTAGTTTTCAATATATTTCTCTACAATCAATAGTAAAAAAAAAAGAATTGTAATGGCAAATTTTGTTTAGTGTTTCGGTTTTTTTTAAAAACGTTTAGTAAACAATTACAGATAATAATAAGAATAAATAAATAATTATAACTAATCATAATTATTGTTTAAATTGCCATAATTAGTTTAGTTAAACATGCCAAAACTGATAAAAAAATATTTTTTATGCTAAAAGTACCCCACTTTTTCATTTATTCTGAAAATTTTTAATAACACAGGCCGACAAAATTTGACAAAGTTCCAGAACCAGAGACCACACCTAGTATACCCGAAGGTTTTTGCTGCGTTGAATCCGAATCCGACCTCAGAAAAATTCCATCACCCTCAGTTTTCGAGATATTGTAACCTAAAAGTGCAAAAAACGCCGTTTTTTGCTATATTTGAGGTTA